>NC_134358.1:199274503-199501551 GCF_048569485.1 Anomaloglossus baeobatrachus
CAGCCTATGGCTCCTCAGATAAAAGAAATAAAGTATGTCACACCAATTCATTCTGATCAATTCAATTCTGATCAGGTTTTACTTGCAGGTGTTAAAAAGGGGTTCAGTTTCTGATGTGACAGTTTTGGGGTGATCTGGGAACAGTTTAGGATCTCTACACCAGGTCAGTTTTGTGGCCTCCCTGCTGCGCTGTTTCTCCTTGGTCCTAGGCTGCCTGTAGCTATACCTTGTCCCTCTCTCACTGTCTTCACCTGTATGGCAGGTGGCGGGAGCTTCTCTAAGGGGCACTGCTGTACTCACTGCGGTCCCTAAGCTGTGTGTAGCGGCTTTGGCTTCAGATGCTGCTGCAGCCAGGAGATCTGGAGTCTCCCTGGCCTCCGGTATTTATTGCTCGGCGGATTAGTGTAATGCCTGATTGGAGCCACAGACTCAGACTGGCTGTAAGGGGAGTCTAGAGAAAAGCCGCTCACAAAGCAGGACCCCAAGAACTCTGCAACCCTTTAACCCCTATACAGGGATTTGGAATTACACAGAGCTCCAGAGATCACTACCTGTGGTAGGCTGTAGTCCGTGGTCATCAGGCAGGGTCAAAAACCAGGGAATGCAAAACAGGAACCGAATCGGCAGGCAAGGGCGTAGTGAGGAGACACAGCAGAGGTCAAATCCGGAACTTGCAGCAAGGTACAAAAACGACAGGCAGGAGGCTTGTCAAAAAGCAAGCAAAGGTCAGCGCACAGGAATCAACATACAAACAGCACATGAGCCAGGAGTACAGAACTATCTCTGGCAGTGGTCATGTGACAGGAGGGGGAATAAGAAGGGTGTGGTGTCTTCCCATTGGCTGCAGGTGAATGTTGGCAACTTCAGCTGGAAGACACACACACGCCACCTACAGTCAGCCAGTGGTACTGCAGGTTCCAGGGAAACCCAGCCTAGTGGATGAGCGGAGCCTGTGCTCCGCAGAGCCACGGGCACCGACTCCTTTCCCATCACCAGAACTATCCATGATGGGAACATGGCGTCATCTGGCGATCGGAGCAGAAGTAGCAGGAGCGGGCTCCGGTTGGCACGTGACAATTAGATCCCTCACAATCTCGGACGCCGGTGTCCGGTAATCAGCGCTGTTCCTCGGGGTTGAACCCATCTGGCTCCACCTCCCCGGTCACTCCTCTTTTGCCTCACTTCTGGATCCCTCAGTCTGTCACATAGCTACTCATACGGGAGAAGCACAGCCCTCTCCATTTTGATGTCATCACTCTCCTCGCTCGAGCTCAACTCCAACTGTCAACTGTCTGTCTGACTCCGCCTCGAAACCTGGATTTAAAGGGAACTTCACCTGAGCTCAGGTTGTAGAGCTCCTCCTCCAGGCTTGGAGTGGATGTATTGTTTGTGGGATTACCTGATGTGGAGATCCTTCCCTGCCCAAGGTACAGGTATATTTGTGGCACCTGAACCCTGGGGTGCCACACATGCCCCAGCACATCACTCGAAAAGTCCAAAGTAAACCTTAACACCAACCACATCCAGCCATCGTCCTTTACCAATGGCCTGCTGATAGTGCAGCCCCAAACTGGGGAGGGAAAGAAGCCATGACTGCATAAGGAAATATGTCCTTGAGGATTTTGAGAGGCTATTACTGATCATCAGCTGCACTGTTCTTTTGTTTTAATTGTACTGAAGCTGTGATTGAGCACATAGAAGGATCTGCAGAATGTCACCCCATGAATACAGCACATAATCCTGAACAGGAGTGTGCTGCTAGATGCCGTTTGCTTTTGTTTTTTTAGTGTGCACTTGCTATACATGAGACCCCAAAATAATGGAGGATGTTGTGTCTTGCTCTTTTAATTAAGTTTTATGAGAATAGTATGGTCTTGGCTGGAACTTGTCAAAACTAGGCATGTAATGGATATTGTATTTGTTGCGGGCGGAGGGGACACGCTCGCCACGCTCGGGTCCGGGGCTTCTGCTAATGCTCGGTGGCTTGAGCGGTGGACCGGACCCGGGGACTCGAGCAGCGCTCCTCGTCCACGAGTGAAAAGGGGGTGGTTTGTTTAGGGAGATAGTTCATGACGCCACCCACGGGTCGTGGTGATAAAGGGCACCACCGCTGCTGGTGATGGGGATCCCGGGAGCGATGGTAGGGAGCAGCTAGGATGTTGTCCCCTCCGTGGGTAAGGGTTGGTAGTCCCGGGGCCCGGTAGTGTAATGGGGAGGCTGGATGGCTGGGATGCAGGGTTGCAGAGGCAGCGCGGTGCGGTGCCGGATGGCACTGGTGTACTCACTCAGGCAGTCAATGACAGAGTCTCTGGTAAACCAAACGGCTGGATGGATGGGTTCCGCAGCCAGCTGCAGTGTTTGTGCTCTCCCCAGACAGTGTGATGGTGGCTGTCTTTCCCTGCACCTGTTAGAATGTTCTGACTCCTGTGGTTGCCCACCGGTAGTCCGCTCCCCGGTGTATAGGTACCGAAGGAGCCCGTTTTGCCCGCAGGCGCTGGCCCTTGGATCTCTAGCCTATGGCGGTGGCTGTATATCCTCACGGTGTGGACTGTTGCCTTCTGTCGGGTCTTGGTTGTTAGGAAACTCCTGGGGTTCCGGTCACACTCGGATTTGACCATTGTCGGCGGATCCAAGCCTAGTCGGGGTCCGATGGCCCTGCCTGTGTGCTTAGCTTCACTCCACTCCCCGGTTCGGTACCGGCGGGCCACCGCCCGACCCCGGTCCTACGGTTTTGCAGAGATCCACTAACTCCTGCAGATGGCCACCACCGTCTGCCAACCTTGCTGTCAGTGCCTGGGCTCCGACCCAGACACTTGCAGTTTCTACTCCTCACACTTTCACCTCCAAACTAGACTCTCTGCTTTTCCCGCCTCCAGACCTGTGAACTCCTCGGTGGGTGGGGCCAACTGCCTGGCTCCACCCCACCTGGTGTGGACATCAGACCATGGAGGGAGGCAACAAGGGTTTTTGTTTGACTGTTGTGACTGTCTAGGGAAGGGGGGTGTGTGTGGTATAATGTCTGTGACTACCTGGCTAGTCCAGGGCGTCACATTTCCCCTTGGTAAAATGCAGACCGTCCGCGGGCTGCCCGTCCATCACCGGTTTTATTTTTCTGTAAAATATAAATTAACATATAAAACATTTAACGCAAGCATATTTGTAGTTCTTCCTTTATGGGAGGCATGGCACTTTAACGTTTCAAACATATAAAAACATTTTTAATGATAACGGACGGGTTCATGTTCATCCACTTCCCCACCCAAGTAACCTAAACCTTGATGCTGCCCCCAAGAAACGGGCAGCACCCCTCCTCCCCAGTACGGAAGCAGGAACTCGGTTCCAGGTCACCCAAGCGGGAACGGGAACGATGTCTCGCACCTGGCTGTCATTTCAGGGGACCCCATGTCCAGGGGGACCCCTGACCCCCGGAGGATGGCCACCGGTCGTGGTGGTGGCCGGACACCAGCCTACTCTGCTGTGGGTCCTCCCTCCAATCTGCCTCTCCGGAGGCGGCAACGGAAAACAGCCCAACAAACTATTTACAAGGCCGCAAGTTCGTGGTTGGCCTGCAAGTTCTCGGCCTTGTCCCTGAGCGGTCACTCTTGCAACAGGGAACGGGGCAACAGTGGTCCCAATGGGGACAGGGCTCTTCATAGCCAACGGGCTACCACAAACAAAACTGTAGGGTCCCAACGGAGACTTGCTGTAGGGTCCCAACGGGGACTGTCAGTTGGGTAGCCGGGAACTGCTACCGCATTAGCATCTTTTTTCTCCAAGCAGCAGTCTTATGGCACAACTGCCGTAGCTGCCGCTCCGGGTCAGTCGGTGTGGGGGATGGGCCCAGCCGGAGTCCCTCCATGCTGGCTACGACCGGCAACTTCAGTAGGGAGGGGCCCCGCTGTGACATGGCCTGCTTCACCGCTTGGCAGCTACAGTCCCGCGGTGCCTCGGTCGAGGCTTAGTGTCTGGGAGCGGTCAGCGTGACTTGCGGTGCTGGCATCTGATCGAGGATCGCCTCTGTTGCGGCCAGGATGAAAGCTGGGACGGGTGCCAGGGTGGTGACAATGGTAGGGTCCGGGCCTTCTCTCACAGATGCTGCGGGCTCCGCTACCGGTGACAGGGGTAACGGGTCGGTCGGGGCGGTGACCGCGGGCATGGGCAGTGAGGAAGGTGGCGTAGTGGATGGCAGCAGGCCGGGCCCCTCAGATGCAGTGGCCATTCCCTCGGAGACATAGGGGCGTGGGTCGCTTACCCGCTTCTCTGAGACCACCTCCACTCCAGATGCCCGCACGGTTGCGACCAGGCCCTTCTTCTCCGACGTCCACTCCGCCATCATTGAGTGGACCTTGGCCTGGAGTTCCTGGCACATCTTACTGCTGGGTCCAGGAACGTGTTCCGGCAGAGTCCTGGCGTCCCTGCACTCTGTAGCGCTAATTACATGCGGTCGTTAAGCACCGCCGCTCCTGCGGCCAGCGCTCCTACACCAGGCACGGATATCTTTTTCCCGTCCCCCCTTGGTTCTTTCTAGCACTTCCTCTCTGGGGGTGGGGCTTCACTTTCGCGCCTTCCCTTCTCGGGGAAGATGCTTGAGCGGGAAATCTTCGCGCCAAAGATGGCGGCACTTCAAATTTTTCGTCCGGACGCCGCCGGCGGGGACTGCAAGGCGCACTTCTACCAGTAGGTAGATTGGTTCTATCCTGTTCGTGATGCCAAGTTGTCGCAGACGGAGGGGACGCACTCGCCACGCTCGGGTCCGGGGCTTCTGCTGCTGTTCGGTGGCTCGAGCGGTGGACCAGACCCGGGGACTCGAGCAGCGCTCCTCGTCCACGAGTGAAAAGGGGGTGGTTTGTTTAGGGAGATAGTTCGTGAGTGACACCACCCACGGGTCGTGGTGATAAAGGGCACCACCGCTGCTGGTGACGGGGATCCCGGGAGCGATGGTAGGGAGCAGCTAGGATGTTGTCCCCTCCGTGGGTAGGGGTTGGTGGTCCCGGGGCCCGGTAGTGTAACGGTGAGGCTGGATGGCTGGGATGCAGGGTTGCAGGGGCAGCGCGGCGCGGTGCCAGATGGCACTGGTGTACTCACTCAGGCAATCAATGACAGAGTCTCTGGTAAACCAAACGGCTGGATGGACGGGTTCCGCAGCCGGCTGCAGTGTTTGTGCTCTCCCCGGACAGTGTGATGGTGGCTGTCTTTCCCTGCACCTGTTAGAATGTTCTGAGTCCTGTGGTTGCTCACCGGTAGTCCACTCCCCGGTGTATAGGTACTGAAGGAGCCCGTTTTGCCCGCAGGCGCTGGCCCTTGGATCTCTAGCCTATGGCGGTGGCTGTTTATCCTCACGGTGTGAACTGTCACCTTCTGTCGGGTCTTGGTTGTTGGGAAACCCCTGGGGTTCCGGTCACACTCGGATTTGACCGTTGTCGGCGGCTCCAAGCCTAGTCGGGGTCCGATGGCCCTGCCTGTATGCTTAGCTTCACTCTACTCCCTGGTTCGGTACCGGCGGGCCACCGCCCAGCCTCGGTACTACGGTTTTGCAGAGATCCACTAACTCTTGCAGATGGCCACCACCATCTGCCAACCTTGCTGTCTGTGCCTGGGCTCCGACCCAGACACTTGCAGTTTCTACTCTTCACACTTTCACCTCCAAACTAGATTCTCTGCTTTTCCCGCCTCCAGACCTGTGAACTCCTCGGTGGGTGGGGCCAACCGCCTGGCTCCGCCCCACCTGGTGTGGACATCAGACCCTGGAGGGAGGCAACAAGGGTTTTTGTTTGACTGTTGTGACTGTCTAGGGAAGGGGGGTGTGTGTGGTGTAATGTCTGTGACTACCTGGCTAGTCCAGGGCGTCACATATTGTATGTATAATATTCTGGGTGAAATGTTTGAAACAAACTGCAAAAAAATATATGAAATATACAAAATGCCTCATGCTATATGAGAAAAAATATACATAAGAGCACCTTGGAATGGAGTCTTAAGGCTATGTGAACACTTTGAGTACATGGTTGCAGAAATTTCTGCATCTCTTGGCAGGAAAAAACCAGAACAAAAATGGGTGTTTTGACACGTTTTTGATGCATTTTGCATACGTTTTTTCATTGTTTTCAATGGTGAAAAACACATGCAAAAGCGCTGAAAGAATTGACATACTGCAGATTTTTTTTCTGCACCAAATCTGCAAGGAGAAAAACCTCAACGTGTGAACTACACTTAAGGTTTCTCATAGACTTTGTTGGCATTAGGATTTGCTTGCAGTTTTGTGACAAAACTGCACTAAAAAAAAGTATAAAAAAAACCACAATAAAATTGCATTATGTAAACACATCCTAAGGCTTTGTGCGCACGTCCGGGGAGAGCAAAGACACTGCAGCCGACTGCGGAACCCGTCCATCCAGCCGTTTGGTTTACCAGAGACTCTGTGAATTTGTGCCTGAGTGAGTACCACAGTGCCATCCGGCGCCGCGCCGCACTGCCCCTGCAACCCTGCACCCCAGCCATCCAGCCTCCCCGTTCCACAACTGGGTCCAGGGATCACCAACCCCTACCCACGGAGGGAACAACATCCTAGCTGCTCCCTGCCATCGCTCCCGGGATCCCCGTCACCAGCAGCGGTGGTGCCCATTATCACCATGACCCCTGGGTGGCGTCACGAACTATCTCCCAAAACAAACCACCCCCTTTTCACTCGTGGGCGAGGAGCGCTGCTCGAGTCCCCGGGTCCGGCCCACTGCTCGAGCCACTGAGCAGCAGCAGCAGCCGCGGACCCGAGCGTAGCGAGCGCGGCCCCTCTGCCCGTGACACTAGTACTGAAGCTAACTCCGCACACTAATCAGCTGGAAGGTGACGATAGAGGGCCAAGGGACAGAGCTTCAAGCCACTCTGTAGGTTCCGCAGACACCGGCTCAGGGCACTGTGTGCGTAGGCACAGGACAGGCGGAAGAGAAGTCAGTGCAGGAAGATGACCAGGAAAGGAACATAATAGACTACCATCCCCATTAGCCCTGGGGCCCAGCTCTACCTTTGAAGAGCTATACCAACTCAGCTGCACCACCATCTGCCCCAGAGATATCATCCCGCAGCATCGGCTATCTCTGACCGAGTACCACAGGTGGTGTCACAAATAACTATCATCATCCCTTGTAAATAATCACTGTTTTTATAACGACACCGCCGGGGTCATGGAACCGGGCCTTGCCGCCGTGACATCCCTACCCAAAGAGCCAAAGAACTGCGGCACAGTAACGAGTGCCCCACGGCCCCAGTGCAGGCGTGTCAGCCAACACCATATTGCTGTTTAACAAGGCAGGTTCAGTCAGAACAGGTCTTGCCATGGTCAACCAGAGAAGTTGAGTGCACATGCTTAGCTTCATATCCAGAGGTTGTCTATGCAAATTAGATGTACAAATGCTGCCAGCATTGCTGCAGAGATTTCAGGGGTGAGGTGTCAGCCTGTCACTGCCCAGACCATATGCCGAACACTGCATCAAATTGGTCTCCATGGCTGTCATCCCAGAAGGAAGCCTTTAAAGATGATGCACAAGAAAGCCCGCAAATAGTTTGCTGAAGACAAGCAGACTAAGGACATAAATTACTGGAACCATGTCTCGTGGTCTCATGAGACCAATATAAACTTATTTAGTTCAGATAGTGTCACACGTGTGTGGTAGCAACCAGATGACCAGTACAAAGACAATTGTGTTTTGCTTACAGTCAAGCATAGTGGTTGGGAGTGTCACGGTTTGGGGCTGCATGAGTATTGCCAGCTGTGGGGAGCTACAGTTCATTGTGAGAACCATGAATGCCAACATGTACTGTGACATACTGAGGCAGAGCATGATCTCCTCCCTTTGGAAACTGGGCCACAGGGCAGTATTCCAACATGATAATGACCCCAAACACTTCTCCAAGATGACCACTGCCTTGCTAAAGAAACTTAGCGTAAAGATGAAGGACTGGCCAAGCTTGTCTCGAGACTGAAACCCTAATAAGCATCTGTGGGGCATCCTGAAATGGAAGGTGGAGGAGCGCAAGGTCTCTAACATCCACCAGAGAAAACACAGTCTATCAAAGATAGATGCATCTCCATGCATAAGTCCACAATTCTCTGTAAAAATACATTACCACCAATTCCTCACCATTTCATAACACATGGCCATACAATAGCACAACTCAAATTTCAAGTTATCGAACAGGTGTGCAGAGGAGGAATCCGTATCCAAATGCTTAAAAAATGATAAGCCTGTTGGATACATAAACACAAAACTTTAAACCTTAGAGGCTTCAATATAGATTATGATGACCTGCAAGCCTTTACATAAACAATCTGGTTTTTGCTCCTTTTCATGTCATTACCATATAAGATAACTTGTTATTGATTTATTATTATTTTTCATTATCCCTTTAATTTTTTTCAATTTTTTTGTTTTCTATTATGTAACCTTATATCTATGCCATGTATACCACTGTATGTGTCTTGACAACTTTTGTGATGCTGTCCATTGCATTTATATAGCCTGGATATACTCTCCCTTTATCTCCCTCCTTAAACATTTTCACTGTTTTCCATCTGAATCACTACTATGTTGAAACTATAGCGTACTGTGCACTAACCCACTCTAAACTCTCTGTTACTACAGAATTGCCTATGAGTACATTTCACATTACACTCCCTGACAGAAGTTCTGTCGCTTATCCATGTTATGTAAATAAAAGCTTATAACCTGATTTTAAATTCATCCATTGGCTTTATAAATTACTCTTCTGAAAGCTGAAACCCTCCCAAATTTGGTTTAGGTTATGAAAATAAAGTTGCTGCAAAGCTGAAATTTTGATCATTTAATGAACACTTAAAGGTCCGATTTTGGCAAAGCAAAAGTTTTGTCGCCTTATCATATAATGCACCCAATCCTAGTTTACATCCTCACCTGTGCTCACTAAATGATCGGTTAATTAGTGAGTGTGTATAAAAAGAAATTCAGTAACCCAGACCTTCTCTTCAACTGCAACTTGACCTGTGACAACATGCCAAAAATACACCCTGCGACCAACGCCTTGATTATCAAGAGGCTGAGGACGAGATCCACTGTAGAGGTGGCTGGCACCTTTAATGTGTCTCAGCGCCAAGTACAAAGAATTAAAAAAAGATTTGAAGAGACCGGAGATATTTTTGACAAGCCCAGGTCCTGCAGACCCCGCAAGACAACTGCTCAGGACGAACGTTTGTTGGTTAAAAAATCCAAAGCAAGCCCCTCTTCCACTGCAGCAGAGCTCCAACAGGCCTGGTCACCTCAATTCCTTGTGTCAACTAGAACATTTTGTAGGATTCTGTCTCAAAATGGTCTCCATGGTTGAATCAGTGCTCAGAAACCAGCACTAAACAGAAGGCAATTAAAAAAAACGTGTGGCATTTGCCAAGTCCCGCAGCCTGCTAAACAGATGGACACTGAAAAAGTAGCAGAAGGTAGATTTCTCTGATGAATCTTCAGTTGAATTACAACACAGCCGCTGCAAATACTGCAGGAGACCTACTGGAGCCTGTATGAATCCAAAATACACCCAGAAAACAGTTAAATTTGGTGGTGGAAAGATCATGGTCTGGGGTTACATTCAGTATGGGGGTGTGCGAAACATTTGCAAGGTGGAAGGCAATATCAATAGCCTAAAATATCAAGAAGTTTTAGATAACTCTTACATTCCCAAGCATAAAAGGGCTCAAATTCTGTAGCAGGATGGTGCTCCATCTCATACAGCCCTATCTACAACAAAGTTCTTCCTAGCAAAGAAGATCAAGGTGCTCAAGGACTGACCAGCCCAGTCACCAGACATGAACATCATTTAGCATGTTTGGGGTAGGATGAAAGAGGAAGCTTGGCAGACAAAAGCAAAGAATCTAGATGAACTCTGGGAGGCATGTAAGACTGCATTCTTTGCTATTTCTGATGACTTCATCAATAAATTGTATGAATCATTGTTGAACCGCATGGATGCAGTCCTTCAAGCTCATGGAAGTCACACAAAATATTAAATATGGCTCTAATAGCACCACAACTTCAGTCCAATGTTATGCAACATATCTTTGTATTAGAAGATAATTATTTGTTTGAATTCCACATTACTTTCTGTGGGCGACAACACTTTTGTCTTGCTAAAATCTCACCTTTCTGTGTTCATTAAATGATCAATATTTCAGCTTTGCAGACACTTTACTTTCATAACCTTAACCAAATTTGGGAGGGTTTCAGCTTTCAAAAGGGTAATTTATAAAACCAATGGATGAATTTAAAGTCAGGTTATAATCTTTTATTTACATAACAAGGATAAATGACAGAACTTCTGTCAGGGAGTGTATCATAGTATCATAGTTTCATAGTATCATAGTTTTTAAGGTTGAAGGGAGACTCTAAAGCGGGCTTTGCACACTGCAACATCGCAGGTGCGATGTCGGTGGGGTCAAATTGAAAGTGACGCACATCCGGCATCGCATGCGACATCGCAGTGTGTAAAGCCTGGATGATACGATTAACGAGCGCAAAAGCGTCGTAATCGTATCATCGGTACAGCGTCGGCGTAATTCATAATTACGCCGACGCGATGGTCCGATGTTGTTCCTCGCTCCTGCGGCAGCACACATCGCTGTGTGTGAAGCCGCAGGAGCGAGGAACATCTCCTACCGGCGTCACTGCGGCTTCCGTAGGATATGCGGAAAGAAGGAGATGGGCAGGATGTTTACATCCTGCTCATCTCCGCCCCTCCGCTCCGATTGGCCGCCTGCCGTGTGACGTCGCAGTGACGCCGCACGACCCGCCCCCTTAACAAGGAAGCGCGTCGCCGGCCACAGGGACGTCGCACGGCAGGTGAGTGTGTGTGTGAAGCTGGCATAGCGATAATTTTCGCTACGCCAGCTATCACCACATATTGCTGCTGCGACGGGGGCGGGCACTATCGCACTCGGCATCGCAGCATCGGCCTGCGATGTCGCAGTGTGCAAAGTGCCCCTTAGTCTATCTAGTTCAACCCGTAGCCTAACATGTTGATCCAGAGGAAGGCAAAAAAAAAACCCAATGTGACAAACAAGTTCCAATGGGGAAAAAATTTCCTTCCTGACTCCACATCCGGCAATCAGACTAGTTCCCTGGATCAACACCCTGTCATAAAATCTAATATACATAACTGGTAATATTAAATTTTTCAAGAAAGGCGTCCAGGCTCTGCTTAAATGTTAGTAGTAAATCACTCATTACAACATCATGCGGCAGAGAGTTCCATAGTCTCACTGCTCGTACAGTAAAGAATCCTCGTCTGTGATTATGATTAAACCTTCTTTCCTCAAGACGTAGCTGATGCCCCCGTGTTCCAGTCGCAGGCCTAGGTGTAAAAAGATCTTTGGAAAGGTCTCTGTACTGTCCCCTCATATATTTATACATTGTGATTAGATCCCCCCTAAGCCTTCGTTTTTCCAGACTAAATAACCCCAAGTTTAATAACCTGTCTTGGTATTGCAGCCCACCCATTCCTCTAATAATCTTGGTGGCTCTTCTCTGCACCCTCTCCAGTTAAGCTATGTCCTTCTTATATATCGGTGACCAGAATTGTACACAGTATTCTAAGTGCGGTCGCACTAGTGACTTGTACAGAGGTAGAACTATATTTTTTTCATAAACACTTATACCTCTTTTAATACATCCCATTATTTTATTAGCCCTGGCAGCAGTTGCCTGACACTGTCCACTAAAGTGAAGTTTACCATCCACCCATACACCCAAGTCTTTTTCTGTGCCTGTTTTACCCAGTGTTCTACAATTAAGTACATAATCATACATTTTATTTCCTCTATCCAAGTGCATGACCTTACATTTATCTACATTAAACTTCAATTGCCACTTCTCAGCCCAATTCTCCAATTTACATAAATCTCCCTGTAATATAAAATTATCCTCCTCTGTATTGATTACCCTGCAGAGTTTAGTATCATCTGCAAATATTGAAATTCTACTCCGCATGCCCCCAACAAGGTCATTAATAAATATGTTGAAAAGAAGCGGGCCCAATACTGACCCCTGTGGTACCCCACTATGAACTGAGACCCAGTCCGAGTACGTACCATTAATAACCACCCTTTGTTTCCTATCACTGAGCCAGTTTTTAACCCAGTTACCCATATTTTCCCCTATCCCCATTATTCTCATTTTATGTACCAACCTTTTGTGTGGCACCGTATCAAAAGCTTTTGAAAAGTCCATATACACAACATCCACTGCATTTCCCTGATCCAGGCTTGAACTTACCTCTTCATAGAAGCTGATCAAATTAGTTTGACAGGATCGATCCCTCATAAACCCATGTTGATACTCTGTCATAAGGTTATTTTTCTTGAGATACTCCAGTATAGCATCTCTCAAGAACCCCTCAAGGATTTTACCAACCGTAGAGGTTAAACTTACCGGCCTATAATTTCCTGGTTCAGTTTTTGTCCCCTTTTTTGAATATTGGCACCACATTTGCTATGCGCCAGTCCTGCGGTACTGACCCTGTTATTAAGGAATCTGAGAAGATTAAAAATAATGGTCTATCTATCACAGAACTCAATTCCTGTAGTACTCTGGGGTGTATGCCATCCGGGCCCGGAGATTTGTCAACCTTAGTGATTTCGAGGCGGCGGCGTACTTCCTGCTGGGTTAAGCAGGTAATATTCAAGGGTGAATTCATGGTATCACTGGTCATGTCATCTGCCACGGCATTTTCTTGTATAAAAACCGTAGAAAAAAAGTCATTCAGCAGGTTGGCTTTACCCTCATCCCCTTCCACCATTTCACCAAGACTATTTTTAAGGGGGCCAACACTATCGCTTTTCAGTTTTTTACTGAGGAAATACTACCTGCTACCTCGTGGTATGTGGTCTCCCCAGCTCCGGACATCCATCTCCACGGCAACCCCTGAAAGCGTCCAGTTACTCCTTCACTATTGGGACACAACCCCACCATGCACGTCATGGCACCCTCCCTTCTGATCCACGTCAGCACTCTGCCACTTGTGCTAGTGCTGGCCATGACGCTGCAGTCCTGGCCACTCCACCTCTCCATAATACGCCTCCACTGCGCCTGACACCAAGCTTCTTTTGTAATTGGCAGCCGTGTTGCTACGATCCTGCCCACTGCCTTCATCACCCCACACCTCCCTGATGGCTCACGCTTCCATGACACATTGGTGGATACCATTGTCTTCTTCCTAGCGCCTTATAGAACAGGAGAAGGTCTAGGGTATTCTGGTTACAAATGAGCTGAGCAGCAGCACTCAATGTAAAGCAGCAGCTACAAAAGCAAACAAGATTTTAGGGTGTATAAAAAGAGAGATTAAATCCCGTGATTCCCAACGTATTGTAATCCCTCTATAAATCACTTGTAAGGCCACATCTAGAATATGGGATCCAGTTTTGAGCTCCACATTTTAAAAAGAACATTCAGAAGTTAGAGTCAGTTCAAAGGCAGGCAACTAGATTATTGCAAGGAATGGAAGGCCTCCCATATGATGACAGGTTGAAAAAGTTGGATTTATTTAGCTTAAGAAAAGACGTTTCAGAGGAGATCTCATTTATATGTATAAACACGTGTGGTTAATAGAAAGGACTGGCACATGACTTATTTCTTCCGAAGACAATACTAAGGACCAGGGGGCACTCACTGCGAGTGGAAGAAAAGATATTCCTACAGCTAAATAGGAAAGAGTTCTTTACAGTTAGAGCAGCCAGACTGGAATGACCTACCATAAGAGGTAGTAATGGCAGATACTATAACAGCTTTTAAAAAGGGGCTGGATGAGTTCCTCAGTACACAGTACACAGAATATTGTTGGTTATAAATGACTTAATGACAAAATGTATAATTGGTGGAGGAAGGTTGAACTTGATGGACCGAGGTCTTTTTTCAACCTATATAACTTCTACTGAAGCCACAGTGAATGTAAGTATGGTATGTTAATTTCTTTTACTTCATATTCCTTTTCAGCTCATCAGGCACAGCGCACTAGGAGACAGTTTTCACATTATTGCCAGCCTCCATACTCTTCTTCCTCCCTCCTGATGGTTTTTACTGAAATCTTGTTGAGTGCTTCCATTGCATTTGTTCCTAATGGAACTATGATACATGTTTTTTATTTTATTCTATATTTTATCTTCTTTTTCTTTTGTATTATACAGTACATTAGCACACTGATGAAGGTCCGGTATTTTAGGACTGAAACATCTGTGCTCTTTTCACTTTTGAAGATTCTGTAATAAATTTACACCAATTCTTCATCACATTGAGTGCCAAATCTCTTACTCATAGTGTGAAAAAGGGGCATAGTATAAATATGGAGAGGGGTAAGCGTGAAATAGGGCACAGTATGGAGAAAGGTTAGCATGGCGAAAGAACAGTGTGGAGTTAAAGAGAGTGTAAGGAAAAACAGTGGAGAGGGAATAACTATGGTATAGGCTGTGCTTCATGGGGCAGACAGTTTGGCGTTTATAGCTGATAACGCAAACGAGGGGGGGCGAATATACCTCATAAAGGCGGTCGGTTTGGATGGTGTAGCTCATGACGGTCGACGGTGTAGAGACTATATAGGATAGGAGGCTTATTTAGGTTATAATATAAACAGATATTTTTTATGCAGTGGGCATTTTAATAACACTGAGAGTGAAGGAGATAATTATTTGATCCCTTGCTGATTTTGTAAGTTTGCCCACTGACAAAGACATGAACAGTCTATAATTTTAAGGGTAGGTTAATTTTAACAGTAAGAGATACAATATTAAAAAAAAATCCAGAAAATCACATTGTATAAATTATATAAATTTATTTGCATTTTGCAGAGAGAAACAAGTATTCGATCGCCTACCAACCATTAAGTGTTCTAGCTCCTACAGACCACTTAGGCGTTCCTAATCAACTTTTAACCTGCCTTAAGGCTATGTGCGCACGTTGCGTTTTTTTCCACGAAAACGCTGCGTTTTGAACTGCAGCGTTTTCAGTGCCAAATTGCATGAGTTCAGCTTCCCCAGCAAAGTCTATGAGAAAGCCGAAAAATCAATGCACATGCTGCATTTGTAAACGCAGCGTTTTGGATGCCCAAAATCGCTGTGGAAAAAAAAGCAGCATGTCACTTCTTTTGTGCGTTGTAGCTGCGTTCTCAACCCATTGAAATCAATGATGTGGGTCAGAACGCAACCAAAATGCACTTGGACTGCATTTTTGTTGCGTTCCGCATGCTTTTTTGACAAGCAAAACGCAGGTGTGGCGCCCTGGACAAGCCAGGACGTCACAGGTACTGCAACAACACACCCCACACCCCGGCTAGGCACATCTAGGTCAAACAAAAATCCTTGTTGCCTCCCTCCAGGGGCTGATGTCCACACCAGGGGGTGGAGCCAGGCGGTTGGCCCCACCCACCGAGGAGTTCACAGTCCTGGAGGCGGGAAAAAGAGAGAGTTGAGTTGAGATCAGTTTTGGAGTTTGAGGAGTGAAGTGGTAGTGGAGCAGACTGACCGTGTCCGGGTGCGTGGCCCGGGCACATACAGCAAGGTTGGCAGACGGTGGTGACCGTCTGCAGGAGGGGCTGATTGACATGAACCGTAAGGACCGGGGACGGGCGGTGGCCCGCCGGTACCGGATCGGGGAGCGAAGAGAAGCCAGCACCATCCGGCAGGGCCTACGGACCCCGACCAGGCTTGGAGTCGCCGTAAAACTGATAAAATCCGTTAGCGAAGGGAACCTCCGGGGTTTCCCAGCAGTCAAGACCCGATTGAAGGCAACAGCTCAAACCGTGAAGGGAAATACAGTCACCGCCAAGGCTACAGTTCCCAGGGCCAGAGCCTGCGGGCAAAAGGGGCTCCCTCAGCATCCATCCAAGCTGGGGAGCGGGTTACTGGTGGGAAGCCACCAGAACCGAGAACATAACACAGGTGCAGGGAAAGGCAGTCACCGTCAACCTACCGGGAGAAGAACCACCGCAGCCATCTGTGGGACCCGTCCATCCAGACGTTTGTTTTACCGGAGACTTTGCATTCATCATTAACTGAGTGAGTACCACCGTGCCGTGCGGCACCGCGCTGCCCCCGCGACCCTGCACCTCACCAGGTCCTGTAACCCACCTGCCATCCCTCCCTCACCGGGCCCCGGGACAACCAACCCCCCTACCCACGGAGGGGAAAAACAACATCCAAGCTGCTCCCTGTCATCGCTCCCGGGATCCCCGTCCAGAGCAGCGGTGGTGTCACAACCTCACCACAACCGTGGGTGGCGTCACGGACAATAAAACCCCAAAACCATTCCCCTTTTCACTCACGGGCGAGGAGCGCCGCTCGAGTCCCCAGATCCGGACCACCACTCGAGCCACCGAGCAGCAAGCGAAGCAGCAGCAGTGCCGGACCCGAGCGTGGTGAGTGCAGCGTCCCCTCCCCGCCCGCGACACAGGTCTTTTCAGTCTCTCTCTGTCAATGTCGGTCAATCTCTGTCTGTGGATGTCGGTGAATCTCCCTCTGTCGGTCGGTCGGTCTCTTTCTCTGTCAGTTGGTTGCTCTGTCTGTCTCTCTCTCTCTGACGGTTGGTCTCTCTCTCTGTCTGTCCCTCTCTCTGTCCGTCGGTCAGTCTCTCCCCCTCTCTCATACTCACCGATCCCCAATCACCGGCGCGGCGCTGCACGGCTCTCACACTGCTCTGGCGGCTTTTCCTCTTTTTAAAATGCCGGCCGCTCATTATTCAATCTGTTATTCCCTGCTTTCCCCGCCCACCGGCGCCTATGATTGGTTGCAGTCAGACACCCCCCTACGCTGAGTGACAGCTGTCTCACTGCAACCAATCACAGCCGCAGGGTGGGCGGGTCTATATCGTGCAGTAAAATAAATAAATAAATAATTAAAAAAAAATGACGTGCGGTCCCCTCCAATTTTGATACCAGCCAGGGTAAAGCTACACGGCTGAAAGCTGGTATTCTCAGGATGGGGAGCCCCACGTTATGGGGAGCCCCCCAGCCTAACAATAACAGCCAGCAGCCGCCCAGAATTGCTGCATCCTTTAGATGCCACAATCCCGGGACTCTACCCAGCTCATCCCGAATTGCCCTGGTGCGGTGGCAATCGAGGTAATAAGGAGTTAATGGCAGCAGCTCATAGCTGCCACTAAGTCCTAGGTTAACCTGTAATTGAAAGTAAATAAACACACAAACCCGAAAAATCCTTTATTTGGAATAAAAGACAAAAAAACACCCTCTTTCACCACTTTATTAAAATCCCCAAATACCCCTCCAGGTCCGGCGTAATCCACAGAGGTCCCACGATGCATCCAGCTCTGCTACATGAAGCTGACAGGAGCGGCAGTAGAACACCACCGCTCTTGTGAGCTCCACACAGCAACTGAAGTGAATCGCACTGTCAGCGGGGACGTCACTGAGGTAATGCCGGTGTGTGTGTGCGAGGATGATGGGTGCAGTAGTGCCGGTGTGTGTGCGGTTATGATGGGTGCGGTAGTGCCGGTGTGTGTGCAGGGATGATGAGGGCTGTAGTGTCGGGATGTGTGCGGTGAAGATGAGGGCTGCAGTGTCGGGAAGTGTGCGGGGATGATGTGGGCGGTAATGTTGGGATGTGTGCGGTGATGTAGGCGGTAATGTCGGGATGTGTACGGTGATGTAAGCGGTAATGTCGGGATGTGTGCGGTGATGTAGGCGGTAATGTCGGGATGTGTGCGGTGATGTAGGCGGTAATGTCGGGATATGTGCGGTGATGTAGGCGGTAATTTCGGGATGTGTGCGGTGATGTAGGCGGTAATGTCAGGGTGTGTGTGGTGATGTGGGCGGTAATGTTGGGATAAGTCCGGTGATGATGTAGTGTCGGGATGTGTGCGGTGATGATGTAGGCGGTAATGTCGGGATGTGTGCGGTGATGTAGGCGGTAATGTCGGGATGTGTGCGGTGATGTAGGCTATAATGTCGGGATGTGTGTGATGATGTAGACGGTAATGTCGGGATGTGTGCGGTGATGAGGGCTGTAGTGTCGGGATGTGTGCGGTGATGATGCAGGCGGTAATGTCGGGATGTGTGCGGTGATGAGGGCTGTAGTGTCGGGATGTGTGCGGTGATGATGTAGGCGGTAATGTCGGGATGTGTGCGGTGATGTTGGCGGCAATGTCGGGATGTGTGCGGTGATGATGTAGGCGGTAATGTCGGGATGTGTGCGGTGATGTAGGCGGTAATGTCAGGATGTGTGCAGTGATGATGGCTGTAGTGTCGGGATGTGTGCGGTGATGATGTAGGCGGTAATGTCGGGATGTGTGCGGTGATGTGGGCAGTAATGTCAGGATGTGTGCAGTGATGATGTAGGTGGTATTGTCGGGATGTGTGCGGTGATGTAAGCGGTAATGTCGGGATGTGTGCAGTGATGATGGCTGTAGTGTCAGGATATGTGCGGTGATGATGTAGGCGGTAATGTCGGGATGGATGTGTGCGGTGATGTAGGCGGTAATGTCGGAATGTGTGCGGTGATGTAGGCGGTAATGTTGGGATGTGTGCGGTGATGAGGGCTATAGTGTCAGGATGTGTGCGGTGATGATGTAGGCGGTAATGTCGGGATGTGTGCAGTGATGTAGGCAGTAATGTCAGGATGTGTGCGGTGATGTAGGCGATAATGTCGGGATGTGTGCCGTGATGAGGGCTATAGTGTCAGGATGTGTGCAGTGATGATGTAGGCGGTAATGTCGGGATGTGTGCGGTGATGTGGGCGGTAATGTCGGGATGTGTGCGGTGATGAGAGCTGTAGTGTCGGGATGTGTGCGGTGATGATGTAGGCGGTAATGTCGGGATGTGTACGGTGATGAGGGCTGTAGTGTCGGGATGTGTGCAGTGATGAGAGCTGTAGTGTCAGGAATGGATGTGTGCGGTGATGATGTAGGCGGTAATGTCGGGATGTGTGCAGTGATGAGGGTGGTAATGTTGGGATGTGTGCGGTGATGAGGGCTGTAGTGTCGGGATGTGTGCGGTGATGATGTAGACGGTATTGTCGGGATGCGTACGGTAATGATGTAGGCGGTAATGTCGGGATGTGTGCGGTGATGATGTAGGCGGTAATCTCGGGATGTGTGCGGTGATGAGGGCTGTAGTGTCGGGATGTGTGCGGTGATGATGTAGGCGGTAATGTCGGGATGTGTGCGGTGATGGGGTCGGTAATGTCAGGATATGTGCAGTGATGATGTAGGCGGTAATGTCGGGATGTGTGCGGTGATGTAGGCGGTAATGTCGGGATGTGTGCGGTGATGATGGCTGTAGTGTCAGGATATGTGCGGTGATGATGTAGGCGGTAATGTCGGGATGGATGTGTGCGGTGATGTAGGCGGTAATGTCGGAATGTGTGCGGTGATGTAGGCGGTAATGTTGGGATGTGTGCGGTGATGAGGGCTATAGTGTCAGGATGTGTGCGGTGATGATGTAGGCAGTAATGTTGGGGTGTGTGCGGTGATGTAGGCGGTAATGTCGGGATGTGTGCAGTGATGTAGGCGGTAATGTCGGGATGGATGTGTGCGGTGATGTAGGCGGTAATGTCGGAATGTGTGCGGTGATGTAGGCGGTAATGTTGGGATGTGTGCGGTGATGAGGGCTATAGTGTCAGGATGTGTGCGGTGATGATGTAAGCAGTAATGTCGGGATGTGTGCGGTGATGTGGGCGGTATTGTCGGGATGTGTGCAGTGATGAGAGCTGTAGTGTCGGGATGTGTGCGGTGATGAAAGCTGTAGTGTCGGGATGTGTGCGGTGATGATGTAGGCGGTAATGTCGGGATGTGTGCAGTGATGAGAGCTGTAGTGTCGGGATGTGTGCGGTGATGAGAGCTGTAGTGTCGGGATGTGTGCGGTGATGATGTAGGCGGTAATGTCGGGATGTGTGCGGTGATGAGGGCTCTAGTGTCGGGATGTGTGCAGTGATGAGAGCTGTAGTGTCGGGATGTGTGCGGTGATGATGTAGGCGGTAATGTCGGGATGTGTGCGGTGATGAGGGTGGTAATGTTGGGATGTGTGCGGTGATGAGGGCTGTAGTGTTGGGATGTGTGCGGTGATGATGTAGACGGTATTGTCGGGATATGTACGGTAATGATGTAGGCGGTAATGTCGGGATGTGTGCGGTGATGATGTAGGCGGTAATCTCGGGATGTGTGCGGTGATGAGGGCTGTAGTGTCGGGATGTGTGCGGTGATGATGTAGGCGGTAATGTCGGGGTGTGTGCGGTGATATGGGTGGTAATGTCGGGATGTGTGCAGTGATGTGGGTGGTAATGTCGGGATGTGTTCGGTGATGTATGCTGTAATGTTGGGGTGTGTGCGGTGATGATGTGTGCGGTAATGTCGGGATGTGTGCGGTGATGTAGGCGGTAATGTCGGGATGTGTGCAGTGAAGATGAGGGCTGTAGTGTCGGGATGTGTGCGGTGATGTAGGCGGTAATGTCGGGATGTGTGCGGTGATGATGTAGGCGGTATTGTCGGGATGTGTGCGGTGAAGATGAGGGCTCTCTCGGCTAAAGAAAACTTAATGCAACGCGTTATTTCACTGGAATCCATGGCCTTTATTATCACAATTTTTGCAAGGCATCCGTCACATGCGTTAAACAACACATTGTGACGGATGCCGTTCAACGCAAGTGTGAAACTAGCCTTAACCTGAGTGACATCAGCGCTGCTCACTTCAGTCACTCAGGGGATTAGTGGTCACCAGTGAGTCCTTCATGGGTGACCGTTAATCAGGACGCGACACACAGACAGAGCCGTGGGATGAAATGAAGTCGGGTGAAGTTCATCATAGTTCATTCTCATCGCGCGACTCTGTCTATGTCTGTTGTCAGCCGGCATATAGGAGAGCTGAATTGCCGGGGGAACGCACTGTCAAAAATGCATCCAAAACGCATGCAAAATGCATGGAAAAGCATCCAAAATGCATGCGTTATGGATGCATTTTTTTTTTACAAACACAGTGTCCAGTCTGCCAGAGGGTGCTTTCTTTTCTGCATTGCAGAGAACGCAACGTGCACACATACCCTAAAGATCGCTGTCTTAAATTGTTACCTGTCTACAGACTCAATTAATCAGTCAGACTCTAACCTCTACAACGATGTCAAGACCAAAGAGATTTCTAAGGATGTCAGGGACAAGATCATAGACTTGCACAAGGCCAGAATGGGCTACAAAACCATAAGTAGGATGCTGGGTGAGAAGGAGACAACTGTTGGGGCAAAGAAAAAAGAAGAAATACAAAATGAGTGTCGATCGACATTGATCTGGGGCACCAGGCAAATTCTCACCTCGTGGGATATCCAGAATCATGAGGAAGGTGAGAGATCAGCCTAAAACTGCACAAAGGGAACTTGTTAATGACTTCAAGGCAGCTGGGACCACTGTCACCAAGAAAACCATTGGTAACACATTACGCCGTAATGGCTTAAAATCGTGCAGTGCTCGTAAAGTCCCACTGCTCAAGAAGGAACATGTGCAGGCTTGTCCGAAGTCTGCCAATGAACACCTGGATGATTCTGAGAGTGATTGGGAGAAGGTGCTGTGGTCAGATTTGACAAAAAATTGAGTTCTTTGACTTTAACTCAACTCGCCGTGTTTGGAGGAAGAGAAATGCTGCCTATGACCCAAAAAACACCGTCCCCACTGTCAAGCATGGAGGTGGAAACATTATGTTTTGGGGGTGTTTTTCTGCTGAGGGCACACAACTACTTCACTGCATCAATGGGACAATGGATGGAGCCATGTACAGTAAAATTCTGAGTGACAACCTCCTTCCCTCCGCCAGGACATTACAAATCTGTCAAGGCTGGGTCTTCCAGCATGAGAATGACCCAAAACATACAGTCAGGGCAACAAAGGAGTGGTTCAAAAAGAAGCATATTAAGGTCATGGAGTGGCCTAGCCAGTCTCCATACCTTAATCCCAAAACAAAACGTATGGAGGAAGCTGAAGCTTTGAGTTGCCAAGTGACAGCCTCCAAATCTTAATGATTTAGAGATGATCTACAAAGCGAAGTGGACCAAAATTCCTCCTGACGTGAGCAAACCTCATCATCAGTTACTAAAATCGTTTGACTTCTGTGCTTGCCAACAAGGATTTTGCCACCAAGTATTAAGTTTTGTTTGAAAGAGGATTCAAATACTTATTTCTCTCAACGAAATGAAAATAAATTTATACAATGTGATTTTCTGGATTTTATTTTGGATATTCTATCTCTAACTGTTAAAATTAATCTACTCTTAAAATTATAGACTCTTCATGTCTTTGTTAGAGGGCAAACTTACAAATCAGTAAGGGATCAAATAATTATTTCCTTCACTGTATTTTTACAGGGAACTGTGTCAAGGTGTGCTCCAGAAGGCCAGAAAAGAGGGAAGTCTGCAGGGAAGAACTGTGTATGTGAAAAGTCATCATGGTATCTGGACAAGATGGAGATGAAAAGAAAGACTTACCGTATCTAAAATTGGGAAATTCACTACCACGCTTAAAATTTGCACCGAATTTATCATCATGGTGTGACATTTGATAAATTTGGAGAAAAAAACATTGGAGTGAGTACAATAAAGAATTTTGTTGTTCAAAGACATTATTAAATAGCTTAAATGCCAAAATATATGTTGTAAAAAATGTCACAAATTAAAAACACCTTTTAAAGAATGCTTATGGTATAATCACCATTAATTTATTTGTGATATTTTTTACTTCTCCACAATCATGTAACTAAATCCCTGATATCCCCACATGGAGTATATATTTTGATTTATCATGTCTTATACCTTTTATAATCTTTCTATTACTGATTCATAATATATACCATACGTTTCGGATTATAAGACGCACTTTTCCTCCCAAAAATTTGGGAGGATAATGAGTGGTGCGTCTTATAATCCGAATGTTGATTACTGGGGATGATGGAGAGGGATCGCCTGAGCAATGCTGCAAGCATTGTACTGGGGCTGTGGGTGCTGTGCTGGAGCTGCAAGTAATGTGTTGGAGCTACGCTCTGCTGGGGCTGCAGACCGTGGGTGTTGTGCTGTGCTGGGGCTGCGGGTGCCATCCTGAAAATGTTGACGGTGCGGACTTCAAAATAATGACGCCCGGAGTTGGCGCGTGCACAGATGGAGCTCTCAGCTCAAGATCTTATCTGCGCATGTGCCACTTATGGGCACCATTTTCATAAAGTCCGCTGCTAGAAAAGCAATGGGCTGGAGGTGGTGCAAGCGCAGATTAAATCTTGAGCCGACAGCTCCATCTGCACATGCGCCTACTCTGGGTGCTATTATTTGAAGTCCGCACTGCTGACATTTTCAGGATGGTGCCCACAGCCCCAGCACAGCGCCCTCGGCCTGCAGCCAGAGCACAGTGCAGCTCCAGCACATTGCCGCAGCTCTAGCACATCTCCCGCAGCCTCCGCACATCGCCTGCAGCCCCAGTACAGCCCTCGCAGTATCACCCTATTCCACAACTGCCCCTGCCTACTTTGACCCCACTCCACCACTGCTGCCGCCCGTTCCCAATAAGATACCATCGGATTGTAAGACAGACCCCTTTTTTTCCCCTCTAAATTTGGGGTGTGTCTTATAATCCGGTGCGTCTTATAAACCAAAAAATACGGTAATTACTGGTATATGGTAAATTGTCTCCCCAATGCATTATTGAAGGTGTTATTTATCTACAGCCAGTAAATTATCTAATTTGTTAAAAAGATCAAAAATATTATTAGACCTTTTCGAAAAAGATTGTCAAATTTTTACTATTTTCCAGATTTTGTTATTCAATTCGATCATTAGTAAATCATGTTCTTTCATTAAGGAAAAAAAAAACTTTTTAACCAAATACCATCCACACATTAAACACGATCGACCCAACATTTAAGTAGCTTGGGCTTTCGCCTGTTATCTTTCAGGAAATTAATAAATTATCAATCAGAAAGAAAGAAATAAGACAGAGATTGTGTGAGATAATGTGATATTGCATTAAGATATACTCATTACTTTTGGTATCTGGTAATAAGCAATGTTCTTTACTGGTGGGTGGAAATCGACCTCATCACCTTTGCTGCTAATCAGGATTAAGTCTCCAAACAGAACATGAAAATGATAAACTCAGTGATAAGGGAACAAATGCCGCCTTCACATACTTAAAAGATTATTTGCCTTTAATAGCAATAATGTTTAGAGTATGTCAGCCTTAAATAAAAAAAAATCTATATAAAATGGTAAGACATATACATTAAATAATAATTAATAATATGTCTATTATAGCCACTTTACTGCTGTTACTGTAATGTCCTCCATGCCTGTATGTGCATATCCTTTACAATACTAGAGAAGTATGTCCCGATTCCACCAAACATTTACACCAGGAAACTGGACTAAAAAGCTTTGAAATGTCACCATTTTTTTCCTGCAAACCAAAAATGTGGAAATTTTAGCGGTTTCACACCCTTTTTGCCCAGCTTCGACAAAGTTGATGGGGCATGGTGACCCCCATTTGTCACATTCATGACCAGCGGGGAAGTTCCCTACTCCAGAAATCATACTCTAGTATACGAATGGAGTAAGACTTGTGGTGAGAAAAGCATGCCTCTTTGTGCCTCGCCCGATTCATTAAGAGGTGTGTGCCTCCTAAAGGGAATCTGACAGCAGGTTTTTGCTATCTCATCTGGGAGCAGCATGATGTAGTCAAAGACATCCTAAATTTAATAATGTATCACTTAGTTTACTGGGTGAGGCTGTTCTAATATAATCAAAGATTTTAGTTTTGGCACGTAGCAAAGCTTAACAAGCTGCCCCCACCTATACTAGGCTTTCAGTGTACATTTCCATAGACAGAAGCTGCTCATCACAGAAGAAGGGGAATCGGACTTCAGCTCAAGGGATCCTCTGTCAGACTAATGATAAAGCAAGGAAGCTTAAACTAACATTACAGATAAACAAAAACACACTTTGAGATAAGAAAGGCAAGGCTGTAATCTGAATGTTAACCCTTGCAGCATGCTGTAAAACATGGCAAAAATCTGCTGACAGATTCCCTTTAAGGAATCCGACGCCTCATGCTCTACCATGACCGCTCAACAAGACTGATGGGAAAAATACAAGTCTTGAGGAATCCAGACCAGAATCTTTTTGGCAACAATTCTATTCTGATTTCCACTTTTTTATGCAGCCTTTATAAAAAGTCTATCAATATTTTCTTGGTGTAAAAATCGAAGATTATACAATGAAGGAATATACATTGATTTGATAAGTTGAAAACAAGTTTTTCTCATCTTATGTCTTAGCCCATGTTCCCCCAACACCAAAAGGCAGCATGTCTTGGAACGTCTGGGTAATTTATAAGAAAATGTCCTTGTTTTTCATTTCTTAACAGCAATAAAGAAAAGCTTTGTTTTTTCATGCACATAATATTCATTTTTTTTTCAGTAGAGAATAAATTAAAGCTGTAATCCTACAACTAGAAAGCTTTGTATTGTAACAAAATTGAATCCAAATATCAGAGAAATAATCTTCTTAAATACAAGCTGAAACAAGGTACATGCAAACATGTCGAGAAAATTAGGATTTCTAAGCATCTTTCAAACATGGCTTGTTTTAATAAGGAGTGCTTTTGTTTCTTTTATAAGGACTTTTTAATAATTTCTAAATTGAACTGTAAAGCTTTTTAAATGATTAATTGACTGCACACCTATGTCCCGGACAAAGCCAAAAGGGAAAAACCCCAAGTTACAAGAGTCAAGCTGCTTTATGGACTTCTACATTATTTTTCCAGGCTTTTGTCAAATATCTGTGAAAAGATGAAGATTTTTCAGTGAAACCAAGTGGTCATGTGACCACATGTACGTGATATGCGTACTCCAGGCCACATTCTGACTAGACGTGCACGGCCTCACTCAATTCACTTGAAGAGGACACAGCTAGCATGTGGAACAAGGTGCTCTGGTCAGTTGAGACCAAAATAGAACTTTTTGGGTTGAATACAAAATGTTGTGTATGGCAGAAAACTAACTGCATATCACTCTGAAAACACCATCCATATCGTCAAACATGCTGGTAGCAGCTGTGAGGATATTTTTCTTCAGCAGGGACAGAGAAGCTGGTCAGAGAAGATAGGAAGATGGATGGGGCTAAAAACAGGGCAATCCTTGACTTGACACTGGGGTGTAGGTTCACCTTCCAGCAGGACAACAACCCTAAACATAGTGTCAGAGTTACACTAGAATGATTTCGCTCAAAATATATTCATGTGTTTGAATGGCCCAGTCAAAAGCCAAACTTAAATGCCATTGAGAATCTGTGACAAGACTTGAAAATTGATGTTCACAGGTGCTTTCCACCCAATCTCACTGATATAGAGCTATTTTGCAAAAAAAGAATGGGCAAAAATTTCAGGCTCTAGATGTGCAAAACCAGTAGAGACATACTCCCAAAGAATTTCAGCAGTATTTGTGGCAAAAGCTGATCCTAAAAAAATATTGACTGAGGGTGCTGAATACAAATGTGCATCGCAATTTTCAGATTTATATTTTTTAAATGTTTAGAAGACCATGTATTATTTCCTTAAACTTCACAAATAATAACTACTTATTGTTGGTAAATCACATAAAATCCCAATAAAATACATTTAAAGGGTTATTTCCATCTTCAAAATCCTGTCCCAAAATCTAGTAGATGTAATAATAATAATGTTAGCAAATACCTCCAATTAGAAATGTAGTATAGTTCTCTTGATTAGGTATATCGCTTACCTCATGTTTAGGGCATTGCAGGACCTTAGATATCCATGGACCACGCATATTCTTACGACCACACATAGTCACATTTATTTAGTTAGTTTCATGTAGTCATAACCAAGGATATCTAAGGTCCAGCAATGCCCTGAACATGAGGTAAGAGACATGGCTATATCAGGATAAGTAAACTACAGTTCTAATTGGAGGTATTTGCTAATACTATAATTATTACAGCTACTACATATTGGGATAGGATCTTGGAGATGGTATCCCCTTTAAGTTTATGGGTGTAAGGTGGAAAAATGAGGAAAAGTTCATAGGGTATGAATATTTTGTCAAGGCACAGTATTAATGGCAGATACTATATAATTTTATAACAAATTGTATTGTGAATAATGAAGCCAAAAATAACGTATACTTGATTGCTAAAGGTTGAACTTAACGGACTTATGTCTTTTTTCAACCTATGTATCTACTCTACATATGTATATCACTCAGCACTAAAGGGTGCTCTACACGCTGCGACATCGCTAGCGATTGCTAGCGATGTCGCGAGCGATAGCACTCGCCCTCGTCGTTGGTGCGATATGTGGTGATCGCTGCCGTAGCGAACATTATCGCTACGGCAGTGTCACACGCACATACCTGGACCGCCGAACAATCTCTCCTTCAAGGGGGAGGTGCGTTCGGCGTCACAGCGATGTCACACGGCAGCCGTCCAATAGCAGAGGAGGGGCGGAGATGAGCGGTCGGAACATGCTGCACACTTCCTTCCTTCCTCATTGCCGGTGAATGCAGGTAAGGAGATGTTTGTCGTTCTTGCGGTGTCACACATAGCGATGTGTGCTGCCGCAGGACCGACGAACAACATCGTACCTGCAGCAGCAACGATATTAAGGAAATGAACGACGAGTCAACGAGCAACGATTTTTCACATTTTTCCGCTCGTTGATCGTCGCTCATTGGTGTCACACGCTGCGATGTCGCTAACGGTGCCGGATGTGCGTCACTAACGACGTGACCCCGACGATATATCGTTAGCGATGTTGCAGCGTGTAAAGCACCCTTAAGGCGTTAACACAATTGAACAGCCTGAGTTACATTGATGTAGCGGAGTACAACACATGTATGTCATTTCAGTACAGTGAACAGATTGGTGCTTGTTAAAGGTCCTATTTACATTATTTACAGCTCATAGATGCACTGTGTAATCTCCCAAAAGTAATACTCCTAAGGGAAAATATCTCTATAATAGAAATGCAATGAAGACTGCCACGATTATATTTCATACAAATTCTAATATATTCATGGTACTTTGTACCTGCAATATGGGCACAGAGTATGCAGCTGTCGCCGTACACCTTCATACAGATATATGTGTGTGTGTGTATATATATATCTATCTATATATATATATATTATATATATATATATATATATATATATATATATATATATATATATATATATATATATATAGTAAGAAGGTCACCAAACAGGTCCTCAAGGGGAGATATGTATCACAGAGATGGTTATCATCTGTGATGTTAGGCCTGGAAGCAAGTTCTAGTTCGATATAGGACTGAGAGGGTTAATAGCACTGACAATGGCCAGGTTTATGAGCTGTCAGAGAGATGGGTGGGATTTACTGCTCATATAGCCCCACCCTTGGGTGTAGTACTTCAAGTAAAATGGAGACTTGTAGTCTTAGAATCTGTCAGTGTGTGAAGGTGTGGAGACTTCCAGTAGTGTTACTCTTGTTAAAGAGCTGGATGCTATCATGAGCCTGCCTGTCCCGCAGTACCCTATGAACTTGTTTCTTTTGACTTCCCGTTCATTACTTTGTACCTGGAAAATGATGTTTATGTTTATCCTATGGAGCGGTTTATGAAGACTGAATTGAATAAACCAGCCGACATATAAATATATATATATATATATATATATATATATACAGTGCCTACAAGTAGTATTCAACCCCCTGCAGATTTAGCAGGTTTGATAAGATGCAAATAAGTTAGAGCCTGCAAACTTCAAACAAGAGCAGGATTTATTAACAGATGCATAAATCTTACAAACCAACAAGTTATGTTGCTCAGTTAAATTTTAATAAATTTTCAACATAAAAGTGTGGGTCAATTATTATTCAACCCCTAGGTTTAATATTTTGTGGAATAATCCTTGTTTGCAATTACAGCTAATAATCATCTTTTATAAGACCTGATCAGGCCGGCACAGGTCTCTGGAGTTATCTTGGCCCACTCCTCCATGCAGATCTTCTCCAAGTTATCTAGGTTCTTTGGGTGTCTCATGTGGACTTTAATCTTGAGCTCCTTCCACAAGTTTTCAATTGGGTTAAGGTCAGGAGACTGACTAGGCCACTGCAACACCTTGATTTTTTTCCATCTTGAACCAGGCCTTGGTTTTCTTGGCTGTGTGCTTTGGGTCGTTGTGTTGTTGGAAGATGAAATGACGACCCATCTTAAGATCCTTGATGGAGGAGCAGAGGTTCTTGGCCAAAATCTCCAGGTAGGCCGTGCTATCCATCTTCCCATGGATGCAGACCAGATGGCCAGGCCCCTTGGTTGAGAAACAGCCCCACAGCATGATGCTGCCACCACCATGCTTGACTGTAGGGATGGTATTCTTGGGGTCGTATGCAGTGCCATCCAGTCTCCAAACGTCACGTGTGTGGTTGGCACCAAAGATCTCGATCTTGGTCTCATCAGACCAGAGAACCTTGAACCAGTCTGTCTCAGAGTCCTCCAAGTGATCATGAGCAAACTGTAGACGAGCCTTGACATGACGCTTTGAAAGTAAAGGTACCTTACGGGCTCGTCTGGAACGGAGACCATTGCGGTGGAGTACGT
Organism: Anomaloglossus baeobatrachus; assembly: GCF_048569485.1. Classification (NCBI taxonomy): domain Eukaryota; kingdom Metazoa; phylum Chordata; class Amphibia; order Anura; family Aromobatidae; genus Anomaloglossus; species Anomaloglossus baeobatrachus. The sequence goes on from NC_134358.1 coordinate 199,304,125, forward strand.
TACTTATGGTATTGACTAAAACCAATGTCCCCACTGCCATGAGATCTTCCCGGAGCTCCTTCCTTGTTGTCCTTGGGTTAGCCTTGACTCTTCGGACAAGCCTGGCCTCGGCACGGGTGGAAACTTTCAAAGGCTGTCCAGGCCGTGGAAGGCTAACAGTAGTTCCATAAGCCTTCCACTTCCAGATGATGCTCCCAACAGTGGAGACAGGTAGGCCCAACTCCTTGGAAAGGGTTTTGTACCCCTTGCCAGCCTTGTGACCCTCCACGATCTTGTCTCTGATGGCCTTGGAATGCTCCTTTGTCTTTCCCATGTTGACCAAGTATGAGTGCTGTTCACAAGTTTGGGGAGGGTCTTAATTTGTCAGAAAAGGCTGGAAAAAGAGATAATTAATCCAAACATGTAAAGCTCATTGTTCTTTGTGCCTGAAATACTTCTTAATACTTTAGGGGAACCAAACAGAATTCTGGTGGTTTCAGGGGTTGAATAATAAATGACCCTCTGAATAAACTTTTCACAATTTAAAAAAAAAATAAAAAAAGAAATAACATTCTTTTTTGCTGCAGTGCATTTCACACTTCCAGGCTGATCTACAGTCCAAATGTCACAATTCCAAGTTAATTCCGAATGTGTAAACCTGCTAAATCTGCAGGGGGTTGAATACTACTTGTAGGCACTGTATAAATATTAGTGATGAGAGAGCATGCTTGTTACTACTCGGTACTCGCACGAGTATCACTGTACTCGGTCTACTCGGCGGGGACCGAGTAATCTCGCGATACTCGTGCTGTACTCGTGGTCTTCATCCCTGCATGTTGGCGCTCTTTTGAGAGCCAGCCCTCATGCAGGGATTGGCTGGCAGACCACTGCAATGCCACAGCCCTGTTAGTTGTGGAATTGCAGTGATTGGCCGGCCTGCACAGCGTGACCGAGCCTTTATACCGGCGGGCGCGCTGTGCTCTGCTCACAGCTATCCAGACAGTCAGTGCAGGGAGAGGGTCGCTGCTTCAGGGAAAGGTTTGCGGCCCTTTATAGCTATTTCCGTAGCAGGGCTGCAAACAGTGTGACCAAAAGTCCTTCTCAGGACTATTCTAGTTGTATACAGGCGGGCAGGGTATAGCCAGGTCGGAGTACAGAAGCAGAGTCCTTCTCAGGACTATTGTTGCTGTATACAGGCAGGGTATAGCCAGGTTGGAATACAGGCTAGTGACCAAAAGAGTCCTTGTCAGGACTATTGTAGCAGTATACAGGCAGGCAGGCAGGCAGGCAGGGTATATAGCCATTCCTAGTGGTGACCGTATACCAGCCTTCATCATATCTGGGGCTGGTGTACACAGTCTAAAACAGTCCTGATAGTGTCAGACTTCTCAGCAATTGTCGCTCCTAAAAACCTGTTAGGTTCTTAGTGCGTCTGTGCTTGCATTTAAAAACCGCACGTGTGTGCCTGTCGGTGGCAGCGTACAGGTGCACTTGTGTGCGTTTTTACCAAACTATTATATAACGCACAAGTGTAGTGTATAATACACGTCAGTCAGCAGTGGCTGATAGTGTCAGAGTTCTCGTCATTAATTTTTGCTCCTAAAACCTGTGTTAGGTTCTTAGTGCGTCCGTGCTTGCATTTAAAAACCGCACGTGTGTGCCTGTCGGTGGCAGCGTACAGGTGCACTTGTGTGCGTTTTTACCAAACTATTATATAACGCACAAGTGTAGTGTATAATACACGTCAGTCAGCAGTGGCTGATAGTGTCAGAGTTCTCGTCATTAATTTTTGCTCCTAAAACCTGTGTTAGGTTCTTAGTGCGTCCGTGCTTGCATTTAAAAACCGCACGTGTGTGCCTGTCGGTGGCAGCGTACAGGTGCACTTGTGTGCGTTTTTACCAAACTATTATATAACGCACAAGTGTAGTGTATAATACACGTCAGTCAGCAGTGGCTGATAGTGTCAGAGTTCTCGTCATTAATTTTTGCTCCTAAAACCTGTTAGGTTCTTAGTGCGTCCGTGCTTGCATTTAAAAACCGCACGTGTGTGCCTGTCGGTGGCAGCGTACAGGTGCACGATTTGCAAAAACTTTGATATAACGCCCAAGTCTAGTGAATACACGTCAGCACAGCATTGCAAAATGCGCAAGGGCGTTGGCAAGGAACAAGGAAGTGGACGTGATGGTGGTGCAGGCAGAGGCCGAGGTCATGGGCAAGCTCTAATTTTGCCACAACAAAGGGCCACATCTAGTCGCTCGCACGTCCTGTCCCAAATTCTTGGGGACCGCAGCAGTACACCGCTCTTGAACCAAGACCAGTGTCAACAGGTTGTTAGTTGGATAGCGGATAATGCTTCCAGTCAGATTGGCACCACCACAAACACTCTGTCTTCCACACGGTCAAGTGTCAGTAGCCGTGATACTGCACCGCACATTTCAGAACCTGATCCTCCTTCCTACCACAAGGCTGAGTACACGTCCTCGGACATTAATGATCCCACACTTGGACACTCGGAAGAGCTGTTCACGTTTCCATTCGCACATTCTGGCCTCTCGCCAGCTCATGTTGAAGTGGGTCATGAGGAGATCGTATGTACAGATGGCCAAATATTTGAGCAGCCACGTTCTCACGAAGTTGGCAATGTGTCTCAACAAGGGGTGGACGATGATGAGACACAATTGTCAGGAAGTCAGGAGGAGGAGCAGGGTGCGGAAGAGGAAGACGACGTGGTGGATGATCCAGTAACTGACCCAACCTGGCAGGATGATATGCAGAGCGAGGACAGCAGTGCACAGGGGGAGGGAGGCGTAGCATCCCAACAGGCAGTAAGAAGCAGGGTGGTGGCTCCAGGCAGAAGTCAGGCAACCGTTCCCCGGAACAACAACACGACACAAGGTGCCTGTACAAATGTTAGGTCTTCCCGAGTCTGGCAGTTTTTTAAGTTGGATCCAGATGATTCTAAAAAGGCCATTTGCAACACCTGCCGTGCCAGCATCAGCAGGGGTACCAAAACTAGCAGCCTGACCACCACCAGCATGATCAGGCACATGTCAGCCAAGCACCCGACTTTGTGGGAAGTACAACAGAGTCGAGGAGCAGTGCTTGCTAATGTCACTGCTACGTCTTCGCTGGTTGTGCATGCGAGCCAATCCCCTGTCCATGCTGCCTGCGAACAAGCCTCCTCCAGTCCTGCACCTGCAGTTGCCTACGCAGAAATAACACCATCATCAAGCACGTCCTTGTCCCAGCGCAGCGTTCAGTTATCCATTCAGCAAACCTTTGAACGCAGGCGCAAATACACTGCCAACACCCCACATGCCACAGTTCTAAATGCTAACATTTCGCGACTGCTTGCGCTGGAAATGTTGCCTTTTAGGCTGGTGGAGACAGAAGCATTCCGCTACCTGATGGCGGCAGCTGTCCCACGTTACTCGGTCCCCAGCCGCCACTATTTCTCCCGGTGTGCCGTCCCCGCGTTGCATAACCACGTGTCACAAAACATCACACGTGCCCTGAACAACGCTGTTTCACCCAAAGTCCACCTAACCACAGACACGTGGACAAGTGCTTGTGGGCAAGGCCGCTACATCTCGTTGACGGCACACTGGGTTAATATTGTGGAAGCTGGGACCCAGTCTGAGCGAGGGACGGAACACGTCCTTCCCACACCAAGGTTTGCAGGCCCCACCTCAGTCAGTGTTTCACCCACACTCTACAGCTCCGGAATGTCATGCTCTTCAGCCTCTTCCTCCTCCTGCGCATCCTCATCCACTGTACCCTCCACACCAGTCCCAAGCTGGAAGCACTGCAGCACTGCCTCGGCGAAGCGGCAACAGGCTGTGCTGAAGTTAATCTGCATAGGTGACAAACCCCACAATGCAGAAGAGCTGTGGACAGCTCTGAAACAGCAGGCAGATCACTGGCTCACACCTCTGAACCTAAAGCCAGGAAAGGTCGTGTGTGACAATGGCCGGAACCTGGTGGCGGCTTTGAGGCGAGGCCAGCTGACACATGTTCCATGCGTGGCCCATGTGCTCAACCTCGTGGTTCAGCGGTTTCTAAAGTCATACCCAGAGCTGTCTGATCTGCTGGTAAAAGTTCGCCGCCTGTCTGCACATTTTCGAAAGTCACCTACTGCTTCAGCCGGCCTTGCCGGCTTTGCTTTCAGCGCAGTTTGCATCTTCCGGCTCACAGACTGGTGTGTGATGTCCCCACGCATTGGAATTCAACTCTGCACATGTTGGTCAGGATATTTGAGCAGAAGAGGGCAGTTGTTGAGTACCTGCATCACCTAAGCCGTCGGGAAATGGGTCAAACTCCACACATAACACCTGAGGAGTGGAGATGGATGTCCGACCTATGTACCATCCTCCAAAACTTTGAGGACTCCACCAAGATGGTGAGTGGTGATGACGCCATTATTAGCGTCACCATACCGCTACTCTGCCTTCTAAAACGGTCTCTGCTCAAAACCAAACATGATGCATTGCAGGCGGAGCGCGATGAGTTGCAGCAAGAAACAGTAGTGGGTGTGGGTGATAACACACAGCCCAGCCTCGTCTCATCACAACGTGCAGTGGAGGACTATGACGAGGAGGAGGATGAAGACATGGAGCAAATCTCCGGCCAAATTGAGGATATGACATGCACACCAGTCATATCCTCGGTTCAGCGTGGCTGGCCAGACGACAGGGTAGATGAGGAGGAGGAGGAGGAGGAGGAGGAGGAGGACAGCATGTTCAGTCAACGTGTTGGTCAGGCTACTGAAGTCCTGGCTGTTAAGAGTCTGGCGCACATGGCTGACTTTATGGTAAGCTGCCTGTCTCGTGACCCTCGCGTTAAGAACATCTTGGCCGACAATCATTACTGGTTGGTAACACTGTTAGACCCACGCTACAAGGAGAACTTTATGTCTCTTATTCCCGAGGCGGAGAGGTCAACCAAAATGCAGCAGTTCCGGAAGGCCATAGTCACGGAAGTAGGCAAAGCATTCCCCTCACAAAACGCTAGCGGCATAGGTCAGGAATCAGTGGACAACCAAGGCGTACAGCCGAGAGAGGCACAAGTCCAATCCGCCAGAGGTAGGGGAACAGTCTTTAAGATGTGGGACAGTTTTCTCAGCCCCTCACGTACCACAGCCCCTGAGGTGCGGGGTAGTGCCACAAGAAATCCTAAGTTTGCCCAGATGCTCAAGGAGTACCTTGCAGATCGAACAACTGTACTCCGACATTCCTCTGTGCCTTACAATTATTGGGTATCCAAGGTGGACACGTGGCATGAATTGGCTCTCTACGCCTTGGAAGTCCTGGCCTGCCCTCCCGCTAGCGTTTTGTCAGAGCGTGTTTTTAGTGCCGCAGGTGGAATCATTACAGATAAACGCACCCGCCTGTCAACTGAAAATGCTGACAGGCTGACTCTGATCAAGATGAACAAGGGTTGGATTGGGCCAGACTTCACCACACCACCAGCAAATGAGAGCGGAATTTAAAGTTTGTAACGGGAATTTGCCATGTACCTCCAGTCACCCATGGGTACACACTTCTGGACTTTGGATAATCGCTGGACTGCTCCTCCTTCTCCTCATGCGCCACCATGATGACCGTTACAAGAGTTAGGCCTTTGTTTCAGGTATACCCCCAGTGGTAAATTTTTTCGCCCATTCTTTGCAGAATGGACATTACAACGACAGGAGACCCGCTCCTTTGCAATGGGAACAATGTTTTGAGGCCCTCCAGACCCACTTCCTGACAATGGACACTTCAGGTTTACAGGCCCTCATGCACGTCTCTATCCAGGGACAACGTGGAGCCTCCCAATTTTTGGCTGCCCTGCCAAAGGGCTATACTACAAAAGACCCACTTCCTGACAATGGACACTTAATGTTTTGAGGCCCTCATGCACGTCTCTATCCAGGGACAACGTGGAGCCTCCCAATTTTTGGTTGCCCTGCCAAAGGGCTATACTACAAAAGACCCACTTCCTTCCAATGGGCACGTCAGGTTTACCAGCCGTCATGCACGTCTCTATCCAGGGACAACGTGGAGCCTCCCAATTTTTGGCTGCCCTGCCTAAGGGCTATACTATAATACACCCACTTCCTGACAATGGACACTTAATGTTTTGAGGCCCTCATGCACGTCTCTATCCAGGGACAACGTGGAGCCTCCCAATTTTTGGCTGCCCTGCCTAAGGGCTATACTACAATAGACCCACTTCCTTACAATGGGCACTTCAGGTTTACAGGCCATCATGCACGTCTGTATGCAGGGGCATTGGTGAACCTCACAATTTTGGACTGCCCTGGCAAAGGAAAATACTACAAAGACTCAGTTCCTCAAAATGGGCACATTAGACTCAGAGGCCTTTATGTACGTCTCTTCTCAGGGACATCGGAGTGCCACACAATGTTTTACGTAAAATCTTTCATGTATTGATCTCAAAAAGTAACATACATTAGCTCTATCTCACTATTGGGTATGCGCCCTTAACATTTCCGCCATGAAAAATCATTTTGGTGTCATTTTGGAAGGTTTTCTGGTGAGTCCGTAAAAATGGCGTAAAACGCGGACAGAATTGTTCACAGCTGTGACTTTTGAGTGATAAATGCTTCAAGGGGTCTTCCCCATGCTGTTGCCATGTCATTTGAGCACTCTTCGGAGACTTTTGTGCCATTTTTAGGGTTTCTACATGCTGCCGGTGGTCATTTCACAAAAATACTCGGGTCTCCCATAGGATAACATTGGGCTCGGTGCTCGGGCCGAGTACACGAGTATCTTGGGAGGCTCGGCCCGAGCTTCGAGCACCCGAGCTTTTTAGTACTCGCTCATCACTAATAAATATATATATATATATATATATACATATATAAACCGTTCCTGTGATTACCTGGAGCCGATCTAGAAGAACCTCCACAATATTTATCTTTTGTTATATATGTATATATATATATATATATATATATATATATATTATATATATATATATATATATATATAAAATATATATATATATATATATATATATATATATATATATATATATATATATACATTTTAAAATGTGCGGAAAAATATGAAATTTTATCATCAGGTTTTTTGTCTCTTTTGTCAGTGTTTCATCATCATTTATTTCTTTCATATGGACAATAAGGCTATGTGCGCACGAAATTTCTGCAGCGATCTGAAGAGCACATGTGCGCTTTAGATCGCTGCAGAAATGTCCGTAGTGAGCGCCGATTCCATGCGCTCTGCCTGCAGCTCCTGCCATAGACAGAGCAGGAGCTGCCGGCAAAGCGCAGGAAAGAAGTGACATGTCACTTCTTTTTGCGCAGCGCTTCGGCAGTAGCCGAAGCGCTGCGCTCTTAAACGCCACGTGCGCACGGCCCCTGCACAATCTCCATAGACTGTGCAGGGGACGCAGGACGCATGCAGTTACGCTGCGCTACAAAGCGCAGCGTAACTGCATGTTTTTACGCGACGTGCGCACACAGCCTTAGACTCATGGAGGTTTCCCATTTTTGTGCCGTCCTATTTATTATTACTTTTGGTCACTAATTAACTAAAATTGTTTAATTCTGCTTGCAAAACAGATGTGTCGAGCAACATATATCCATTTTTATGCAGATCATCGGTCAGCAAATAAGAGTGACATGTGCCATCTCAATGAGGCCTAATATAGATGATCATTAGCATAGAATATAAATAGTGATGAGTGAGCACTACCATGCTCGGGTGCTCTGTACTTCTAATGAGCAGTTGGATAAAATCTTCTGGAGAAATGCTCAAGTTCCTCATTGACTTCAATTATGCTCAATACTCGAGTTGCGCTCATCCAAGCAACCAACTGCTCTTAACGAGTACCGAGCACCCAATTATGGTAGTGCTCGCTCATCACTAAATATAAACTCTCTGTGCTTGCTTTCCTGGTAGACGGAATTCAATGTTGATCCAGTCGATCAACACTCAGGTTCAGCAGGGAAATTTTTTTTTAGGGCAGATTGTTTCATGGACTTTGGTTGTACCTATACCCTTCCTATTTATCAACTCCCACCAATTTAAATTGAACTTTATTGACACTTGTCTTTTTTCATCCGGACTATGAAACTATTACTTCTTCGATGCCCATTAGCACATTACATGTTCACAGAATACAGACACCCACAAAAGAGCAGTAGATACAGTGGAACCTTGGTTAACGAGAACAATCCGTTCTGGGAGTGTGCTTGTAAACCAATTTACTCGTCTGGCAAAGCAAGATTTCCCATATGAAATCATTGGAATGCAGACAATTCGTTCCACAACTTGTTCAATGTCCCATCCTGGTCCCCTATTGTGCCATTCCACACATGCACAAACACACACAAACACGCAAAAATACACACAAACATACGCACACACACAAACATATTATGCTCACCTTACCTTCCGTTCCATCGCCAGCCTCCTGGTTCTTGCAGTTCGCCGCTACAGGATGTGTATCGGGTAACCATCGCGAGCGATCTGGGACTTCCGCTGCCAGAGTGCTGACTTCAAAGGCAGAAGCCACTTGCCTCTGATTGGTCAGCGCACTGCCTTTGAGTAGCGGCTGACAGCAGAGGTTCCTCCATTGTCGCGATGGTTACTCGATACACATCCTGCAGCGGCAAACTACAAGAAACGGGGGGTTGGCGATGAAACAGGAGGTAAAGTGAGCATAATATGTGTTTGTGCGTGTTTGTGCGTTTTGTGCGGATTGCAAGAGCGGGTTAGAGCGCGGTGAAAGTACGGAACCGGAAGTGTGTGCGGTGAGCATTTGCTCATACGGCAAAGCTTGCTCGTAAACTGAGTTACAAATTTACAGCAAGCTTTGCTCGTATAGCGAAATACTCGCAAACTGGATTACACAATAACCGAGGTTCCACTATACAGTATTTGAATCCCTCAGAAAATCTTCTCTAATATCAGAAACTTGGTGGCACATTAAGAATAGGTTAAACTGCATAGCCCGGTGATTTTCACAGCAGTTTTGCTGCAGTGCAGATGTTTATGTCACCTTAAGACTACAAGAAAAGGAAAGAACAGTCAGATGGTACACAGCATTTAATTCATGTTTAGTAAGATATAGGAATTTGAGTTGTCTGGCTATCTAATATTGATGGCCTATCTTTATTATTAGATTGGTGGGGGCACGGTACCCCCACTGAAGTTTGTAGAGCTGTACAGCACAACTCTATGGAATTTGTAGTGGCTGATGCTGAGAATAGAAGATCAGGTCCTACTCTCTTGTTCCCCTTTAACCCCTTCCTAACATTAGACGTACAGGCGTGTTACATGTTGGGTCCCATTTTCTTCAGCCTGCATCTTTCCTGGCACATGATCTGTGTGTATGTGGCCTTTATTTGCCTTTAGCTGCTAAGAGTGGACCTGAGCTCCACTTGCGGCTGTTAATTTGATAAATGCTGCTGTCTATCTCTCACTGCTGATGTTCAAACCGCCTATTGATGCCCCCAAATTGCAGTTGTGTAGCTAATGGGTTTCTACTGAAGTCTCCTCTTCCTGTCTTGACAGTACTCCTATGAAAGCCAGCCTATATATAATTTTTTGCTAAAAATACTAATACTTTGGTATTACTGTATATAGCACAAGCGATCAGATTGTCCCTAAGGAAACTAAAAAATACAGTGAAAATTAACAAAAAATGGAAATAAAAAAATATAAAAGTTTGAATCACCCACTTTTCCTCCATTAAAAAAAGTTTAAATCTTTTTATTAAAAACTACTCATACTGCATGTGGTATCTCCACATCTGTTAAAGTCCGATCTATCAAAATCTAAAAGTACCGTAGTTAATCTGATTGGTAAACAGTGTAGTAAGAAAAAAAAATCAAAACATGAGAACTTAGTTTTTATAGCCCACCGCAACAATACAAAAATTCAAAAACAAGCTATCAAAACATCATATCTACCCCAAAATGGTATAAATAAAAATGTCAGCTAAGAGCAGAAAAAAACAAACTCTCATGCAGCCCCATCAAAAATAAAACAGAACTTAATATTTGGTACAGAAAACTTTCTTTGCAATTACAGAGGTCAGACGTTTTCTGTAGTTCTTGACCAAGTTTGCACACACTGCAGAAGGCATTTTGGTCCACTCCTCCATACAGATCTTCTCCAGATCTTTCAGGTTTCGGAGCTGTTGCTTGGCAACATTGAGTTTCAGCTCCCGCCAAAGATTTTCTATTGGGTTCAGGTCTGGAGACTGGATAGGCCACTCCAGGACCTTTAAATAGAGTTGAGCGATGTTCGAGGTTCACCTATTTCATTTCGAGTTACGTTCGAGAACGGTTCGATCAGCAAAAAGCCTAGCTAGTTACTAGCTGGCATTTCACTGTAATAGTGTGAGTCACTCTGTGATTCACACTATTATCAAATTTCAGCGTATAGTGTGTGGGGGGGCGCGTTTAGATCAGTGCTGCTGGGATAATGGCGATTGCAATTTTTTTTTTTTTCCTAAGCGCGCGTGCAGTGGGGCGGTCCAGCATGTCAGCCAATCACAGACACACACACAGCTAAGTGGATTTTTTTGCCAGACAAGCAAGGGAATGTGTCATAGGCTGTGAATGTCACATGTCCTTGCATTATAAAAATGGCTATTTTCCCTCACGGCGCCATTATCTGCCTTCTGTGTGTAGGTGACATTCACCGCTCATGCAGCTCCTGTCGCCGCTCCTGCTGTGTACGCTATACACACAGCGCTCTACAGATTAGGGACAGAAGTTTATTTCAGCCCTTTTCAGGGCTGATTTCCTCGGGCTACGCTATTTTTATAGCAAAAAGTGCTGAAACTTAGTGGCATCCACAAAGTCTCTGCTATACTAATTTAGTGTCCCACTTGTGCCAAGCAAGTCCCACCACCTCTTCATTCAACCCTCATGCACATTTTGCTATGCTATTTTTATAGCAAAAAGTGCTGAAACTTAGTGGCATCCACAAAGTGTCTGCTATACTAATTTAGTGTCCCACTTGTGCCAAGCAAGTCCCACCACCTCTGCATTCAACCCTCATGCACATTTTGCTACGCTATTTTTATAGCAAACAGTGCTGCCAGTTTTAGGGCCATAGTTGCATTGTTAGGGATAGTCAATGTTGGTTCTTCAGCTGTCAATTAGGCTAGACCACCTCTGCAATCTACACCACCTCTCAATTTTTGCTACCACATTTTAAGTGACTAATCTTGTCGCTAACAAAATGAGTGGCAAAAGGACAGATGCTGGTGGAAAGGGGAACAGGCATGTTGGAAAAGGAAAAAAAGTTTGTGTCCATGGAGAAGGTGGCAAAGCTACATTAACATCTGCTGAAGATAAGCCATCTTCCAGCAAAAGTAAGATGTCTACTACTTTCCATGGACAATCCGATGTGCTCCCTTTTTTATGGACCCAAACAACTGTAAGAAAGGTAGATGATGCACAAAAAAAGAACATGCTTGAATGGATCTCAAGTGCTCCAACAAGTGCCCTCTCCTCCACCTCAACTACCACAGCAAAAAAAAAACAGTCCTCTGAGTTGTCATCCCAATCACACTTGCTTTCTCCCAGCTCTCAAGTCTCCACCCGCCCTGCACAGTATGGTGTAACAGAGATGGCTGAGTCTGCAGAGCTGTTCAGTCACACTATAGCCTGGGAATCAGAGGTCTGCTCCCAAGCTACAGTGAGTGCAGACCAGGAAATGGTCTGCAGTGATGCCCAGAAGCTTTGTGACTCAGATACAGGCCCTGATGACCAAGTTTATGAGCATAATGTAGACCCTCATTCACAAACTGTAACACCTGTTGGTGTAGACAATGAGGAACATACTGATGACGTTGAGACTCAAATACCAGATTGGGATGACAACTTAAATATTCGGTCAGGGCAGGAAGAGGTTAGGTCTGAGGGTGAGGGGAGTGCAAACACAACGCTTGATGATGAAGTTCTAGATCCCACTTACTGTGAACCCACAGTCAGGCACTTGAGGAGGTCAACAGAGGCGGTGGGGGAGGATGCAACTGATGACGAAGTTACCTTGCGCCTTCCTGGACAGAGTCGGAGTACTGGTAGAACGTCTACAACTGCATCCTCAGCCACCACTCTGCCTCTGAGCACAAGTTGGGGTGGCTCTGCAGGTCGCATGTCCTCTAAGCCTTGCCTAGCCTGGTCCTTTTTTGACCTTGCAAAGGATCTCTCAAATCATGTGATCTGTAAAATTTGTTGGGAATCTATAAGTAGAGGCAAAAAGCTCACCAGTTTGACAACTTCTTCCATGAATCGTCACATGAATACCAAGCATAATTCCCAGTGGGAAGCTCACTGTGCTGCAATGCGGCCTAGCATAGCACGCTGTTGTGAATGTTAGTTATATTTTGGCTGCTGGGAGGCTCCCTCTGGTGGCCAGGAATGGTTTGGACTTGGACCAGGTGTGTTGTGCAGTGGGTGTTTCCTTTGCTAACGCTCTGCTTATTTAAGTCCTGGTCTAATTGCAGGCTGTTGCCGGATGTCAGTTGTTCTTTGTATCTCCAGCCTGCTTTATCCTGCTTTGCACCACATCTACTCCAGATAAGTGCTTGCTCTATATTTATTGTCTGGTTCTTTTGCTTATCTGGGTTTGTCATTTGTTGTGGTTGGTTTCAGTTTATTTCCTTCCAGGGATTTTCCCCCTCAGTGGATTGTTGAGGAACTCCCTGCAGTTCTGTGTAGAGTATAGCTCCTTTGGGTCCATGTGTTTGTGGCTTGTTGAATTTGTTATAATTCTTGTGTTCTGTTCATTGGTATGACAAGGGCACCTGGTATAGGACGGAGTTCAGATCGAGCGATCTGAGGGCCTTTTTGTACTATCAGGAAGTTGGTATTTTGCAGGGTTTTTCTCTGGCCACCATCAGTCCCTTTCCTGTCTTTTCCTATTTTAGTCAGCGGGGGCCTCACCTTTTGCTAATCCTGTCATCTACCTGTGTATTGTGTTTTCCTATATCACCGCAGTCTTTGAATGTGGGGGGCTTGCTATTCTTGTCTATTTTCTGAGGCAGAGAGTTATTCATCTTTCCTACCTTTAGGATAGTTAGTTCTCCGGCTGGGTTCGCGGTGCACAGGATGTTAGTTCACCCCTCGGCTACTTCTAGTTGTGATGGTTAGTTAGGGGATGGCGGCCAGATTAGTTGCCAATGCTCTTGTCACCTTTTTCAATGATTTGTGGTGGTCTTCCATGGTTCCGGATCATAACAGTACGCCAACCACCGCCTGCCCCTTCCAGTGCATCCGCGCGCTCTTCATCTTCTATGACTGTGGGGACAGCTGTCACACCTGGTTTTCCACGCACACCTTCCACCACTGTAGCCGCAACAGACAGTTTGCTTGGTAGGTCGTCAGTTGGTTTGTGCAGAAGGCCATCTAGGCCGGGATAGTGTGTTAAAAATTGCTGGACAACAAGGTTCAACACATGAGCCACGCAAGGCACGTGTGTCACCTTGCCCAGGCAAAGGGCCGCACCCAGGCAGCATTGTCGCACACGGCCTTACCTGGCTGCAGATTGAGTGGAGACAACCATTTATGAAACTCGGACAGTAGAGCTGCCCACAACTCAGCCGCTGTGTGACTCTTATTTCCAAGACATTTCAAGCTAAAAACCGCCTGATGCCATTGCGCTCTGCTGCCAGCATAGTAAGGTGGTGTGTGTGATTCCTTGTGCGCAGTTACAACGCTGGTGGCCTGACCAGGCAGGCTTGGGGCGGAGGTGGAGGACCCAGATGAGGTTGAGGAGGCAGAAGCAGTGGAGGAACTTATACATACAGAGGATTGACGCACAAGTCGTGGGGACGGCAAGACTTGTTCATCAGACCTTTCTCCATCTATCACCATAGTTACCCAGTGCCCAGTCAGCGACATGTAATGCCCCTGTCCATGCTTACTGGTCCAAGTATCGGTGGTGAAATGCACCCCTTCACACACAGAGTTTGTCAAGGAAGCGGTGATGTTGTGTGCAACATGCTGGTGTAGCGCAGGCACACCTTTCTTAGAGAAGTAGTGGCGACTGGGCATCTTGTACTGGGGCACAGCGACGGACATAAAGTCTCAAAAATCCTTGTGTCCACCAGGCGGAAAGGCAGCATTTCGGTAGCCAAGAGCTTACAGAGGGATAAAGTCAACCTCTTAGCTTTGTCATGGGTCGGAGGAAATGGCCTTTTATTTATCCACATCTGAGGGACAGAGATCTGGCTGCTGTGTGTAGACGGTGGTGAGTAGTGTGTCCCTGGAAAAATGCAGGTTTGTGAGGAAAGTGCAGGCGTAGACATGATGTTGCCTTCATCCAACGTTGGTGCTCTCGATGTCTGAGAGAGCTGTACACCCGCACTTGTTTCCCCTTCCAAACTAACTGATGACTTACCAAGCAAACTGCCTGTTGCGGTTACAGTGGTGGAAAGTGTGCGTGGAAAACCAGGTGTGACAGCTGTCCCCACAGTCATAGAAGATGAAGAGCGCACGGATGCACTGGAAGGGGCAGGCAGTGGTTAGCCCGCTACGCTAGGCCGCATTGCAGCACAGTGAGCTTCCCACTGGGAATTATGCTTGGCATTCATGTGACGATTCATGGAAGAAGTTGTCAAACTGGTGAGCTTTTTGCCTCTACTTATAGATTCCTGACAAATTTTACAAATCACATGATTTGAGGGATCCTTTGCAAGGTCAAAAAAGGACCAGGTTAGGCAAGGCTTAGAGGAAATGCGACCTGCAGAGCCACCCCGACTTGTGCTCAGAGGCAGAGTGGTGGCTGAGGATGCAGTTGTAGACGTGCTACCAGTACTCCTACTCTGTCCAGGAAGGCGCAAGGTAATTTCGTCGTCAGTTGCATCCTCCTCCACCGCCTCTGTTAACCTCCTCAAGTGCCTGACTGTGGGTTGACAGTAAGGGGGATCTAGAACTTCATCATCAAGCGTTGTATTTGCACTCCCCTCGCCCTCAGACCTAGCCTCTTCCTGCCCTGACCGAATATTTAAGTTGTCATCCCAATCTGGTATTTGCATCTCAACGTCATTAGTATGTTCCTCATTATCTGCACCAACAGGTGTTACAGTTTGTGAATGAGGGTCTACATTATGATCATAAACTTGGTCATCAGGGCCTGTATCTGAGTCACAAAGCTTCTGGGCATCACTGCAGACCATTTCCTGGTCTGAACTCACTGTAGCTTGGGAGCAGACCTCTGATTCCCAGGCTATAGTGTGACTGAACAGCTCTGCAGACTCAGCCATCTGTTACACCATACTGTGCGGGGCGGGTGGAGACTTGAGAGCTGGGAGAAAGCAAGTGTGATTGGGATGACAACTCAGAGGACTGGTTTTTTTTGATGTGGTAGTTGAGGTGGAGGAGAGGGCACTTGTTGGAGCACTTGAGATCCATTCAAGCATGTTCTATTTTGGGCATCATCTACCTTTCTTACAGTTGTTTGGGTCCATAAAAAAGGGAGCACATCGGATTGTCCACGGAAAGTAGTAGACATGTTACTTTTGCTGGAAGATGGCTTATCTTCAGCAGATGTTAATGTAGCTTTGCCACCTTCCCCACGGACACAAACTTTTTTCCTTTTCCAATACGCCTCTTCCCCTTTCCATCAGCATCTGTCCTTTTGCCACTCATTTAGTTAGTGACAAGATTAGTCAATTTTATTGATGTGGTTTAATGTGGTAGCAAAAATTGAGAGGTGGTCTAGCTTTATTGATAGCTGAAGAGCCAACACTGACTATCCCTGACAATGCAACTATGGCCCTAAAACTGGCAGCACTGTTTGCTATAAAAATAGCGTAGCAAAATGTGCATGAGAGTTGAATGCAGAGGTGGTGGGACTTGCTTGGCACCAGTGGGACACTAAATTAGTATAGCAGACACTTTGTGGATGCCACTAAGTTTCAGCACTTTTTGCTATAAAAATAGCGTCAAAAATAGCAACAAAAAGAGGAGCTAAAAACTCCCCCAAAAATGTATTATAAAATGTACTCACAGCAAAAAAGGGCAACCAGTCCAGTTAGCCCAGGCCAACACATCTAATGCACAAACAGGATGCAGACAAGCCTCTCAACATGATGGACACTTCACAGGTGCAAGGTAAATTGCACACCAGTGGCGCGCATAGGGCACTGTTCACACTTGTATGCGCATGGTGTCCAGCCAGCAACCTATTACCACGCCCTTACTATTAGATTAGGCGGGTTTCCCGGACACTACTCACTGCAGCACGCAAGGGACAGAAATTCCACTATGCACGGCCGTATTAAGAGGCCCGGCTGCACCCCGCATAGTCAAAGTGCAAAAAATACATATAAAATATATGTGAGGTATTAGTTTGTAAATTGGCCAATGTACGTAAGCCCACAATCCTCATCACGGATCCTCACGCTTGTGGGTCCCTACACTGATAAATATCAAAAATAGCAACAAAAAGAGGAGCTAAAAACTCCCCCAAAAATGTATTATAAAATGTACTCACAGCAAAAAAGGGCAATCAGTCCAGTTAGCCCAGGCCAACACATCTAATGCACAAACAGGATGCAGACAAGCCTCTCAACATGATGGACACTTCACAGGTGCAAGGAAAATTGCACACCAGTGGCGCACATAGGGCAGTCGCAGCCTATAGTAGCATAGATTAAGAGATCTTTAGAAAAAGTATTTCTAAAGATACCATATGATATGCTAATGAGGCCAGGGACTCATTGTAAGGGCATTAGTTCCTTTGGCTAGTCGGCCCCCTTAGCATGTAATCATGCCCTTGTTAGCGTGCTAACATGCTAATGCGAATGTGCAACGTCAGAGGTTGGTCGCGCTCACCACTCTGCTGCTATCGCATCTGATGCTGGACTTTGGGTAGTGTGCATGATCCCGAACTTTCGGTCATGCGCACTACACAAGTTTGAAGCCAGGACTCGTACACCTGGCTTCATAGTGCACATGACGGAAGGTCCGTGATCATGCGCACTACCCAAAGTCAAGTGTCAGACATGATGGCAGCAGAGGGGTGAGCACAACCATCCACTGACGCTGCGCATTGATTAGCATGTTAGCACACCCACAGGGGCGTGCTTACATGCTAAGGGGGCCGACTAGCCAAGGGAACTAACGCCCTTGTGATTAGTCGCTGGCCTCATTAGCATATCATATGGGATCTTTAGAAATACTTTTTAAAGTATGCTACTAGATACAGGCAGGGATTAGCAATATGCACCTAGAACTGCTCGTGGTTCTGGGTGCATATTGCACCTAACAGGTTCCCTTTAAGTTTTTGGTATTGATTCTGTGTCTTATGCCTTTTATATCTCTGTTATTGGCTTCATATCTTACACCTTTTTGCATTAATTGCAAATTGAGGGTGTCACTTTTGTAGGTGTTACAGTAGACATCACTTCTATGGAGCCTTGTTATATGAGCTGAACTTAAGTGCTTTTCAGATGATTGGGAAGAATTGTCAAAAATGCTAAATACTCTAGAGAAAGGGTTTTAGGCCACCTTATACTTCTGTGGTGCCCTGGACTAGCCAGGTCGTCACAGGTAACACACAAACACCTCCACCCCTAGGACAGCAACATTAGTCAAACACAAAACCCTTGTTGCCTCCTCCAGTGTCTGATGTCCACACCAGGTGGGGCGGGGCCAAGGCGGTTGGTCCCACCCACCGAGGAGTTCACAGGCCTGGAGGTCGGGAAAAGTGACATATTAATCTGGGAGGTCAAAGAGTGAGGAACAAACACTTGGGTGTCTGGGATCGTGGCCCAGGCACTGACAGCAAGGTTGTCAGACGGTGGTGGCCGTCTGCAGGAGTGGTGGAGCAATGCGGAACCGTAGGACCGGGGTCGGGCATTGGCCCGCCGGTACCGACCGGGGAGCGAAGTGAAGCCAGCACACACAGGCAGGGCCATCGGACCCCGACCAGGCTTGGAGCCGCCGACAACAGTCAAATCCGAATGTGACTGGAACCCCAGGGGTTTCCTAACAGCAAAAGTCCCGATTGAAGGCAACCGTCCACACCATGAGGGTATACAGCCAACGGCTAGAGACCCAAGGGCCAGCGCCTGTGGGCACAACGGGCTCCTCCGGCACCCATACACCGGGGAGCGGACTACCGCTGGGAAGCCACAGTAGTCAACACAGAACACTAAGGTGCAGGGAGAGACAGCCACCATCACCTGTCCAGGGAGAGATACAGCAGCCGGCTGCGGGACCCGTCCATCCAGCCGTTTGGTTTACCGGAGACTTTGTGCCTCATTTGCTGAGTGAGTACACCTGTGCCATCCGGCACTGCGCCGCGCTGTCCCTGCAACCCTGCACCTCACCGGCCCTGCAGCCCCATCACATCACCGTGCCCCGGGACCACCAACCCCTACCCACGGAGGGGGGAAAACAACATCCCAGCTGCTGCCCACCATCGCTCCCGGGATCCCCGTCACCAGCAGTGATGGTGCCCATCTTCACCACAACCCGTAGGTGGCGTCACGGACTAAATCCCCAAACCAAATCACCTCCCCCTTTCACTCACGGGCGAGGAGCGCCGCTCGAGTCCCCGGATCCGGCCCACCGCTCGAGCCACCGAGCAGCAGCAGCGCCGGACCTGAGCGTTAGCGAGCACAGCAGCGTCCCCTCCTCTGCCCGTGACACTTCCACCTCGAGAGTGTCATAAGCCGAGCAATGATTTGATGTAAACATACACCAGTCATGAGATGGCATAAGAAAGGGAAAAGTATCTAAGATTGAGCGGTGCCAAGTCTGTTATGTCATGTCCACCTTTTTATTATATTTGGTGCAATCGACCTCCATGGCAGTATAAAGGAAAAGAAATACTTTGCTTTTGCATTTTATTGTTTGCATAATATTCTGATATTAGCAATGTTTTATTGACATCAACTCCAACCACATTTCTCTAGGGTAAAAAGTTATAAACTGTTTAGTTATGTTGGTCAAGTGCTAAGTATCTCTCTTTATATTACTGCTGACATGGAGCCTTAAGCTGGGTTCACACATAGCAACAGCGACAACGACGTCGCTGTTACGTCACCATTTTCTGCGACGCAACAGCGACCTTGTAAGTCGCTGTTATGATCGCTGCTTAGCTGTCAAACAGCAGAAGCAGCAGCGATCAGAACGACACGCGTCGCTGTACTACAGGTGCAGAGAGCAGGGAGCCGCGCACACTGCTTAGTGCTGGCTCCCTGCACTCCTAGGTACAGTACACATCGGGTTAATTACCTGATGTGTACTGCAGCTACATGTGCAGAGAGCAGGGAGCCGGCACTGGCAGCAAGGGCAGACGCTGGTAACGAAGGTAAATATCGGGTAACCAGGGAAAGGTCTTCCCTTGGTTACCCGATGTTTACCCTGGTTACAGCTTACCGCAGCTGCTAGACGCCGGCTCCTACTCCCTGCTCGCTTCATTTCGCCGCTCTCTCGCTGTCACACACAGCGATGTGTGCGTCACAGCGGGAGAGCGACGATAAAAAAATGAAGCTGGACATTCAGCAACGACCGGCGACCTCACAGCAGGGGCCAGGTCATTGCTGAATGTCACACACAGCGACAGCGATGGGACATCGCTGCAACGTCACAGAAAATGGTGACGTAGCAGCGACGTCGTTGTCGTTGTCGCTGTGTGTGACACCACCCTTATGCAAACCAAACTGAAACAACTTATCTAATTTGTTCTCACGGAGCCACCTTGTGTTATCTCCTGGTTGTACATTGACAGGTCAACCTAGATGATTGGGAAAACGTGACAGTAGTGCAGTCCTGTGGTGTAGTTTAGTAAATTGCATATGTAATTGTATCTCTCATTCAGATGCAGGTGTTCAATAAATAGCGGTTCACAGCAAATTAGTACATTGTCACTTCTTCATTTGAAACCTATTGTGATGCTAGTTTAATTGTCAGAGTGAATCCTGAATGCTTTTGTGTTACATTTTTGCTGACACTCGTACATAATTAGATCAGCTTACAACATGTAGCTTTAAAAGGCACCTATGAGATCCTTTATGCTGCCCTGTTGGTGTATAGCATAAAGTCGTGACAGACACATCAATTTCAGCAGTATTTATAAAGCATCTTTATAGAAAAACCGTAGGGTTAGGGACCATCCTGATTAGGTACACTTTGTCATGGTGGGATGGCTTTTATGCTTTTTTATTTAAAAAAAATGTCAACTTAGTACCCTGTTTTTCTTGCATGTATTGCCACTATATATTTAATTACTGTAGGATATTTGATCATTATTTTTATTCGAGGTTATACTTACCTAAATTCTGTAGTGTGCAAGCAGTACTGTGAAGACAGGAGCCATATGTATTCATAAGCTGAGGGCTCACTTTGCCTTCCAGAGCTTGCACTGTCAATAATCCAAACCTCATGGATTTCAACAAAGCCCCATTTAATATCATTAGTTAGTAATTTTTTGTGATGGGCACTCATTATTTGAGGTAAAGTTCTAAAGTTGGGGAGCCTGACTCATTGTGACACATCACTACCAAGCTCTGATAGCTGCCCTACTAACCATGTTTTTCCTCACCTATCTAACTGTCTCAACCTCCAGCAGGAATGCAGGGCCTCAGAACTCGGAGCATGATTCTTTCACGGTGCCTCCGACGGCTCTGGCAATCCACAGGTTGGTAGGCAAATGTAAAAGGGAATTCTGTAGTAGGGGAAAAGAAGTAGGTGGTCGCAGGGGCTGATTCCATAGTCCAGCTATGTGTAGTGGCTAAGCTCCCTGGTCTGGTTTGACTGTCATGTGGTTCCTGGCATGTGCAGACACCAAGATCATATGGCATTAGGTAGAAGCTGGGGTGAATGCAATTCCACAAGGAATAAAAACACTGGAGGTTTCATGAACAAAGAGACGGAACTTTTATTCCACATAAACTAGAGTAATGACAATGCACACTATAAGCCATCCATATAACAGTCTCCACAGCCTATATTACAGTTGTTTCCTTATCAGCAGAATTAACTCTTCTGCGAGTATGTTAGCATCAGGCATCTATAACTGTCTTAGCTTTTAGCAGTTTGTGGGCTTTCCGGATCTTGCTATTGTTCGTGGGTCTACCGTAATTTAGATTAAATGTCAGCCTGGATTTTCCCTTTCCACAGAGAGTTTCATTCTCCTTACCAGACCCAGTCACTTGAGGATATAAGTGACTGGAAAGGCCCACCGACTCCAGTGTTCATACACCTCTCCCACCAAACTCAGTTCTCACCTCCTGACAGTCCTCAAGTACAGAAATATTTCTCATTTTTCCTGTCAGAAAAGGACCCGGAAATGTCATCACTGCTGCTTCACTTCCTTTTATCATATAAGGCAAAGGTAGTTTTGAGACAGGCCAGCAGAGGTCAGTGTGGATTAGAAATGCTACAACTCTCAGAGAAAGGCTTCAGAAGGCACAGATAATGTCCAACATTATAGAAAAACACTTGGCTCATCAGGGGACATTTTAGTAATGTCTTCTCTGGGTCACTACATATCCATTATCTTTCTCCCACACTCATCTTTTTCTAATGGCTTATTGTAATGCCTGATTGGAGCCACAGACTCAGACTGGCTGTAAGGGGAGTCTAGAGAAAAGCCGCTCACAAAGCAGGACCCCAACAACTCTGCAACCCTTTAACCCCTATACAGGGATTTGGAATTATACAGGGCCCCAGAGATCAATACCTGTGGTAGGCTGTAGTCCGTGGTCATCAGGCAGGGTCAAAAACCAGGAAATGCTAAAAAGGAACAGAATCAGCAGGCAAGGGCGTAGTGAGGAGACAAAGCAGAGGTCAAATCCGGAACTGGTAGCAAGGTACAAAAGCGACAGGCAGGAGGGTAGTCAAACAACAAGCAAAGGTCAGCGCACAGGAATCAAAATGCAAACAGCACATGAACCAGGAGTACAGAACTATCTCTGGCAGTGCTCATGTGACAGGAGGGTGAATAAGAAGGGTGTGGTGTCTTCCCATTGGCTGCAGGTGAATGTTGGCAACTTCAGCTGGAGGACACACACCACCTACAGTCATCCAGTGGTACTGCAGGTTCCAGGGAAACCCAGCATAGTGGATGAGCGGAGCCTGTGCTCCGCAGAGCCACGGGCACCGACTCCTCTCCCATCACCAGCACTATCCATGGTGGGAACATGGCGTCGTCTGGTGATTGGATCAGAAGTCGCAGGAGCGGACTCCGGTGGGGACGTGACACTTATTCACAGACTTCATAGTGCCACAAGCCTACACTTTGGTCAACTGTCCATCTTTATGGTTATTGTAACATCTTTATGGTTAGGTTATTCTCTGGAATTATGCACATCTTGAGTGTTTGCTTCTTTAGGAACCAATGTTTCAGTAGGAAAAATTATGGGAACACAGTAGGTAAAAACAGTAGATAGGATGCCTTGTTTTCTAGCTATCTCCTTAAAGTTTTATTCACTGATTGCTGGGTATCCAAACACGGTGACCTCAAGTGTTTCCGAGTACAGAGCTCTTGAACCTTGGAATCAGTACCTGCAGAACCCCAATCTCAACTGGATGCCTTGTTTTCTAGCTATCTCCTTAAAGTGTTATTTCCTGATTGCAGGGGATCCAGATGCTGTGACCTCAAGTGTATCTGAGTACAGTGCTCTTGAACCTTGGAATCGATATCTGCAGAACCCCAATCTCAACTGGAGGCCTTATTATCTAGCTATTTCCTGATTGCAGGGGATCCAAATGCTGTGACCTCAAGTGTTTCCGAGAATAGAGCTCTCGAACTTGGGGCTCAGTGTCTGGAGAACCTCATCTCCAATAGAGCAAAGATGCACATGCTTGACCTCCATTTCATTCCTCGTCTGTGGTACTGTGGATATTGCATGGTGCTTGGCTTTTAACAGCAGTCATATAAATAATAAAAGGAATTAATGTCACCTCCGCTCCATTCAAGAAATGGTTTTGCTGAACTAGATGCAGAGGATTCCAGTGAACAAATCTGCAGTTAATTAAATTATTATTTTGATAATAATCCTCTAGGTGTCCGTTAACTTTTTTGATTTTGGACATCTGACCTCTTATAGTATTACTAACAGTACCCCTTTTATTTCAGCAAGCATGCAGAAACAGCACCATAGTTAAATTTCTATGAATGCATCCTTTAGTACCATGGATGCTACTTTGAAGACAGAGTGTAATAGAAACACTGATTGTAAAGAACATTTCATAATAAATAAATGGCTTGCTGATTTATCCGGCAGTTTCTAAGCAGTGGTAACGTGTAATACATGCATAATATGCCTTTAATGAAGTTGTATCTAAGGACTACATTTACAATGTTAATAGAAGATTGCAGATTAAAGCCCTGCAAAGAATATACTCAAGACAGGTTGTGTCCTTATGAGACCTGGCAAGACTGGAATAATTGTAACTCAAGCAAAACACATTTTGCAGAGTCATAAAAAAAATTGGCTACTAAAATGCAGAGCTGCTGAAAAGGTGTTTGTTTACCACTGTCTATATTATTAATCGAAGTAACGTAAAACACGGCAGTGGGGAATAATATTATGGATTACGTTGCATTATTTTTTCATAAAGGTATCAATTTAAAGTGTGTTCTGCCAACAACAATAAACACCCATTATAGTGCCTGATACCATTCTGCAGAATGACTTATTGTATTATTCTGCATGTATTCTTTTATTTCCCATTGCTATTAATGGCTTTTTGATAGTCTCGCTATATCCAATATATTTCTTTCATGAACATAGAATTAACTGATTAACATGTAACCCTTCATATATTTGTTATTTTAGTTTTCTATTATTAAATGGTTTTCTCAAGAACTTCCAATCATTAAAATTAAATTATTCAGAGGTTAAAGAATTAAAAATGTGACTTGCTAGAAATACATCTGCAGGATGTGAATGTAATTATATAATTTCAGTGATTAAAAAAAGACACATCCATTAACTTCAACTTTTTATATTTACCAACCACAGTTCATCCAAAGATTGGTAATTTCACTGTTATCCTCAGCGTTAAGAAAGGTTGGGTACACCACCATTTTTTAAAGACATAGAGGTCAATTCATCAAGATTGTATTTCCATCTGCTTGCATTACTCCAATCTTCCTTGAGTTGAAGGCGCCAAATTCATCAATAGGCACATTGTCATGCAGTGTATGGCTTTTGTAAGATCCTGGTGGTGGAACCTCTGGGCCGTGCAGCGGTCTCCTCCAGTGAAGCAACCTGGAGCTAACCCCTATAGAGGGACTGTCCGGTCACCCCGCCAGAGGGCCTTAATGCACGGTAGCCGAAGCACTCTCTGTACAGCAACAGTCCGTCCCGAGAAAGAGGAAGGAAGACGTCCCTGAGGTCACAGGGCTCCAAGTGGTAGTCCCGATAACAAGGCTCCGGTCCAGGTGTCGGATGAAGATGACAGGTGGGAACCGGATCCAGCTGGACAAGAGGACGGAGGTCATAACGTGGAGCTGGGGATCGGAGCTGGGTCCAGACTGAAGAAGATGGTGGAGTCACTGACAGGAGTTCCGCAGCAGACGAGGATAGAACCGGTTGGCGCCACAGAACAGGCTCTGCGAGACAAACGAGGGTTAATATCGGACAAGGCAAAAGGGGACCTGAACTCCTAGCTTGCTAAACACGTAGAACAGGCCCCGCCCACTTGGAAGAAGAATCCTCTTATACTCTGTACCTGTAAGCCAATATCCTGTTTTAGGATGCTGGCCCTTTAAGAGAGGGTCAAGGCCCGCGTGCGCGCCCTAATGCGCATGTGCGAGGCCCGAGTGCCAGAGACCAGGGAAGGCAGCGGAGCTGAAGAAGCAGGAGTGCTGGGCAGAGTGTCCTGTGAGGCAGAGAGGCGCCTGGAGCGAGGACGCATGGAGGACGCCGGCGAGGGAGAGGGAGCAGGGTAGCCATGGAAAGGAGGAGCGGGGACCGGAGTGGTGAGCGGGGAGCGGCGTCGGGAAGCCGGGAGCGTGACAGCTTTGCACTTGCTGGGTTTCATGGCGGTATCAGACTTTGTTCACACCACAGAGTCTGACAAGTAGCCTGAGATCTCTTAGTTGTACAGTCTAACTCAGGCGTTGGCTGTGTTTTGCATCACCGGTCTCCAGTCCAGCAGGAGTCAATTCCTACTGGCTTGTGAACTGTCGCTAGGAGCTCAGGCTGCTAATAACTGTTCACAGCCGCCTTCACTCTTTTTAAGAATCTGTAGTCGAATATAGCTCAGTGTTGCTTCTGTGAAATCGGTCCTTATTGTAGGGATTTAGAGCCTGGTGTTCTGTCATGTGCTTTCCTGAGTGGTGTGGAAATACCGCTGTTGTTAGTTTATTTCCTCCCTGTGTTTTATTTACTCCTGGGTTCGTATAGTCTCCACCTCGTGTCTGATTGCAGTGTGCATGTATTTTGGTTCTTTACCCTGTGTATTTTATTTGTGGGGGAGAGTGGGTGTAAGATCAGTTCTGAAACAGGAGTTAGGGTCACGCTGGCAGCCCAGACCTAGCTACCATCAAACTTACCTCTGGGATAAGGGACAGCGTATTGTCCCAAGTTTGAGGGTCAGCTTTGAGGTCCCTCTTCAGTTACCCTGATTCCCCGTGACACACATGCAACTTAATAAATTCTGCTCCTCTTCTGAGTCGTGTCCACTTGCATGTGTGTTGTGAATGTCGTCTGTGTTGGTACTGTATTGAAGCTCCCTCTGGTGGCCAGAAATGGTAGTGGAGTTGAATCTGAGCCTGTGACTCAGACAGGTGTCGGCATTAATTGGGAATTGGGGAAGTCCTATTGCAGACAAGTCTGGTCTATATAGGAGAGCACTTTTTGCCTTGCTGGCACCAGTTATAAGTATATATTCCTCAGTCTCTTTTCCTGGCTTGGAGTTATGTCCATCCCTGTTTCCCTGAGCAAGACTTCTGCAGATAAGTTATCAGTTTTTTCCTGGTTTACACCTTAGGTTGGTTGTTTTTCCTTGTTTTGCTTTGTATCTGTTTTCTTGCAGGTGAAGTTTGGTTTCTCTTGTATTGTGAGCATGGGGGTTCCCCCTTTGCTAGCTCTCCTGCAGGAAAGGGATGTTTTAGCTGTCTCACTTGATTATTTGCTCTTCTGTATTTTTGTGTTTTGTTTGGTATTTTGTTCTCCCATTATTTACAGGAGTACCTGATATAGTGGCTCCAGGGCCATTTTTATTATCAGGAGTTTGGTATTTTTCTATAGGGATTTTGCACTGACCACAATCAGTTTCCTTTCCTTTTCTTTGTATCAAGTTAGTTGGACCTCGCCTTTGCTAAATCAGGAATGCTCCACGGCTACTTCTAGTGTAGTCTGATAGTTAGGGGATTGCGGTCAGCCCAGGTTCCAACTACTCCTGTTTTCTTGGTGTTTTTTCACCAAAGGGAGTTTTTTGTAATCTTCCATGGTTACCGGATCACAACACATGTGCTGCACCAGAAATACTACTCCAGTTATGGGCTAAAGTTCCATGAAAAGGCTAAAACTCTTAAAAAATGTTCACAACAAGGAGTTTGTGACTGTTAAAAACTTTTACGCCTTATTTTCCAAGAAAGCACAATCTTATTCTTCAATAATGAGGAAAAAACGATGAACACCATCACTGTAGTGAACTAAATGATCACATCACAAGGGGGCAAGTGTGAAGTGTAACTTATTTTATATATTGTACCCAGTCTTACCTACAGTTACAGTAGGTCTAGAAATTAGCAGACCGTGACCAAATCTTCATGATTTGGGCTCTGCATGTCACTATATTTTTTTAGTTAAAATGAAACAACTAAGATGCAATAGTTGAGACTTTTAGGTTTAATTAAAGGGGTTGAACAAAAATATCTTGTGAAACGTTTATTAATTGCAACCATTTTTCTACGAAGCCTTCTCATTTCAGGGGCTCAAACATAATTGGACAAAATTACTTTACCATAAATAAAATGTTCTTTTTTAATAGTTTGTGGAGAATCAATTTCCAGGTAATGAGTGTCTGAAGTCTGGAAGCCATGGACATCACCAAATGCTGCATTTCCTCCTTTGTGATACTTTTCCAGCCTTTGCTGCAGCTGACTTTGGTTGTTGCTTGTTTGTGGGTTTTTCTGCCTTAAGTGTTATCTTAAACATGTGAAATGCATGTTTACTGGGGTTAAGATTAGAGATGAGTGATCCTGCCAAGGATCGAATCAGTTAAGGATCACAGATCCCACCTGAGATCGCAATCGGATCAACAATCCTAGCCGATCTGATTGTCGATCCTAGCCGAAACCATTAATTCAATGGGAGGCAAAAGTGATGTGTTGTAAAATGGAGTAGGGGGGGGCTTTAAAAGAAAGAAAATAAAAAAGGTTAAAGCAGTACATACGTACCTCATCCCCGTGGCTGCAGTGCTACTTCTGGGTCTGACAATGATCACTAATTCATATTCACTGCTTTCCCCTTCCACTGGTGTCTCTGGCTGCTGTTCGACCATGCCGCTACCCTCTGAGACCGCATCTGTGACTGGTTGGAATCACACACACTGTCTGTGTGCTTATACTGGTGATAAATAAATAAATTAAACAATCGATGTAGGGTCCCCTGTATTATGATACCAACAAAGATAAAGCCACGGCTACAGGCTGCAGCCCCCAGCCATGCGCGTCTCTTAGCTGTCTATAAAAACAAGAGGAACTGCATGCAGCTTTTTTTTTAATTATTTAAATAAGTAAATCATTTTAAAAAAACAGTGGCTGTTCCCCCCAATTTTGATACCAAACCATGAAAAAAGTCAACAGCTGGGGGCTGGTATTCTCAGGCTGGGGAGACCCGTGCTTATTCGGAGCCCCCCAGCCTAAAAATAGCAGCCTGTAGCCGCCCAAGATTGTTGCATCCATTACCAATATGGTAATAATATAACCCTTTCCAACTACAATGTACTAATTTTTCTCCGTCATGTAGTAATAATGTCCCCAATTTAGGCCCTTTTGTGATGGTGGCAGGGGGCCGTAGTCATGGGCAAGGGTGAGCACCTGCTTTCAGGCAGTACTTCTCTTCTGGGCTGCACCCCTGTCACCTCCACAGTGCAACAAGGGACACTGCAACCCCACTTCCTTGAGGTTAATTCAGTCCAAGATAACATCCAACATTTCTTTACTGAAGAACTCACACAGTGTACTTGCAGTACATTCACTGCGAGCACAAAGCTTCAACATTACAGACTTGTTACAGTTTGGTTAATTTTTACAGTTCACTGTGGACTGCTCCCTCCTGTACAACACTCGGCTACTTTAGGACTGACGTTTTCCCCCGGTAACACCAAAGTGACAGATGATGAATTCATAGAGTCCCACATGGATCTATCCGCATCTCCTCCCACAGGGATCCACTTCACCACTGGACAGACTTCCTTCACCACTGTCTCACATGCCAATCCATTTTCCCAGGTCTGTTACCGCATAACGAGACCAGTCCTATTGGAGTCAATTGCTTCCCGGAACTCCCACTAGAGTCAAGGACCACTAGTTATGGAGATGGGCAGTGCTCTACATGCGGCCCAGCTACTGAAGAGTTTCTTTTCCCACTTGCTTCGTACTTCTTGGGGTGACCCTAAGGGTATTATCAAATTCACACTGGACTTATCTCATTATACCTCCCACAGGTACGGCTTTTGCACTCTACTCACTAGTGACCCTATCTGACTAAAACCAGGAAGTGCTTACTGCCTTATTTCCTACTGTGGGCAAGCCTCTTCCCTTTTAACTCTCTCAGCCCTCCCTCTTCACCTCAGCCCTAAGCTCTCCCTCCAACTAAGAGACCAGTGACACCTAGTGGTGGCTGGCAAACGGTGCACCCAAAAGCACATACATAAATAACATTTCACATAAATATACATGTGTTAAAGGGAACCTGTCAGCAGAAATTTCGACTAAAACCTAACAGATTCCCCCTCTGCAGCTCCTGGGCTGCATTCTAGAAAGGTCCCTGTTATTATAGTGCCCCCTTTCTGACCCAAAAAAAGAGTTTATATCGAGGTACCTTTTTGGCTTCTGATTCTCTAAATGTGTCACGGGGGCGGGCTGCCTGATGGCCGTTATTCTGCCCCCTGGTCCTGTATGCCGCCCCCATCGCCGATTTCTATACTTCTGGACGCCGCCCACTGCTCCAGCCATCCCCGCGCATGCCCAGTGCTCATCTCTCGTGGATGAGCACTGTGCCCAGTGTCACCGGTGGTGACGTGCGCGCAGGGTTTAGATTATGGGCGGTGCTGTGATGTTAATTACCAAGCAACCGCCCATAATCGCGGGACCGCGCATTCCCCCTCGGCCTGCTTTCTGCGCAAGCGCGCTGCAGCTGAACTCACGTCACCTCCTTCCCATCTTGCCCTGAGGCAGGAAATAGATGGGAGGAGCGCGGAGCAGTGACTACACCGATCAGGAGGAGTTCAGCTGCAGCGCGCTTGCGCAGAAAGCAGGCCGAGGGGGAATGCGCGGTCCCGCGATTATGGGCGGTTGCTTGGTAATTAACATCACAGCACCGCCCATAATCTAAACCCTGCGCGCACGTCACCACCGGTGACACTGGGCACAGTGCTCATCCACGAGAGATGAGCACTGGGCATGCGCGGTGATGGCTGGAGCAGTGGGCAGCGTCCAGAAGTATAAAAATCGGCGATGGGGGCGGCATACAGGAACAGGGGGCAGAATAACGGCCATCAGGCAGCCCGCCCCCGTGACACATTTAGAGAATCAGAAGCCAAAAAGGTACCTCGATATAAACTCTTTTTTTGGGTCAGAAAGGGGGCACTATAATAACAGGGACCTTTCTAGAATGCAGCCCAGGAGCTGCAGAGGAGGAATCTGTTAGGTTTTAGTCGAAATTTCTGCTGACAGGTTCCCTTTAACTAAGACATCTTCAGGGGGTATGCAGAGCACCAGACACCCTCCTACATCTGTATAGTAAAAATGTCCCCCATTCAGTCCATAATATACTAATAATGTACCCCATTCTGTCCCCTATATACTAATGTCCCCAATACTGTCCTTCATACAGTAATAATATCCCCCAGTCAGTCATTCATATAGTAATAATGCTGACTATTCTACCCCCAATATAGTAATGTCCACCATTGTGGCCCTCATACAGTATAATTTCTTCACATGACAATTAAACAATTTAATAATAAAAAATAAAACAATTTCTCTTACCCATCTCTGCTTCCACCCCTTTCTTCTTTCTCCTTCTTCCAGCACAGGGGCTTAAATTCAGTGACATCATTACACCGTTGATATCAGTTGCAAGCTTCTAATAAGCCAGTGAAATGTATAGATATTGTGAGGCAGGGACTGAGCAGCCAACAATACTTTGATACACATCTAGCTGAAGGTATTGCTGGTACCAACGAGCTCGCTCCACTCTGGCTGTGGTCACACCATCTGCAACTGCGATGGTTGCACCTCTGCTCAGGGGCCCACAACCCTTATGAGCTAATCTGTTCCTGAATGTACATAACATATAGTATGTATGAGATGTGTATGACATTCAATAGACATTACAGTGGTGACCGGGTGCCTAAGCCAAGGTGTACAATTACACTGACTAGGCTGTATTTTCCACTGGTAGTCTTCATGCTTAGCAGGACATGTTAAGGGGAGATTCATTTTGCCCTGCTTACATGCTGCAGTGGAGAGAAGCCTAAGATGAACCCACGGGTATATCTAGGGGGACACATGGGTTATTTGCCCCAGGCCCAATCAGTCATGTGACAACTAGCATTTCTTCTTGCTTCTCTCAATGAAGAAGTGGCTAATGTTTTCCACTGAACATTGAGAGAATTATGAATAGCATAATAATAATGTTGGCAAGTGAATGTAAGTGTGCAAATCGCATATGAGCTGTGAGTGGTCACCTGATGGCTACTCAAACTTGTGCATAGGAGGGGGTGCCGAACTGAAGTCTTGCCTCAGGTGCTGTAAAACTTGATTGGCCTTTTGATGAACCTGTGTACCTGGTATTTTTTCTTTACAGGGTTGGTTTTTTTGCCAAGTTCCTTTCCACTGCATTAATGTAAGGGGTTAAGCTAAGAAAGTCTAATTGATACACTCAAAGATAAATTAAATTCAAATAATTGGATTCCTAAATTTTAATGTCATATTAAAGTAATACTTAGATCATCAGATTTTATATGTTAACGCATTTGCTGAATAAAACCATGTTTAATAGAGAAAAAAATATGTTAGTGCATTCTGTGATCAATAATATTTCTATTTTCTCAAAGCTAGGACACCATGGCACCATGTTGGACACATATAATTTGTTTTTAGACTTTATTTATTTTTTACTTTTTTTCAAACATTTTTTGTATCCCTTTTGATTACTTTCATAATGTTTTGGAATACAGAACGTAGTAATATAAAGCATTATTGCACATTAGTTATGATGCCCGTATAGCCATTGTAGCAGGATGGTGATTGCATATTACAATGACATCCCTACTGATGACATGACCACAGCTTGTATGGACTTATCAATGTGTCCATTATTCGTAAAGTGGTTGTCTACTTTGGTACCCAGCTTAATGAATTCAAAACCCCAATTAAAATAAAAACAGATAATGCTCACCTCCTGAAGAGGAACCCCTCCAGCGATGCAAACTCCACTCTGATGGAATACTAAAGGCTCCAGTTGACGTGCCATAGCCTGCACATGTCACTTTAGGTACGGGGAAGTACCAAGTGAGTGGTGATAGGGAAGGAAAACCCTGTATCTAGGTAAAGGGAAGATGGGGACCCCTGACCAAACT
This sequence comes from Anomaloglossus baeobatrachus, assembly GCF_048569485.1. Lineage (NCBI taxonomy): Eukaryota > Metazoa > Chordata > Amphibia > Anura > Aromobatidae > Anomaloglossus > Anomaloglossus baeobatrachus. The sequence continues at coordinate 199,335,878 of NC_134358.1, forward strand.
TACTGATGGTCCCTGGGGTCTCTCACCACCCTAAATAGGTTCCGCACCTATGCGTCAAGCCGGATACCTGACCTTAGGTATCCCTAGTGCTGGGCCTTAAATACAGAACAGATGGCATGAGCTCTTCGTCAACCCCTCTAAACACTATAGACAACACATGGAGGACACACAGGGGGAAAATGCATAAACTACTTAGCTACAGATGACACAGGTAGAAGTTCAGCAAAGTTTCAGCAACAATACCACAGTGGAGTACAAGCCACCTGCTTGTAACCAAGGCTTGAATTAACTGAATAATATCACCAGCACCAGTCCAGGGAAGAAAGGCGTATTTAAGCACCAAGAGAATGCTGATGTTCAGCAGCTGGGTGGAAGTCAAGCTTCGGTTGGGTCCAAAAGGGGGAGAGATGAATCCAGCAGAAAAGCTACCTATACCAAAGAATACTGACAGCAGGGACAACGGAAAGTCAGGGAGCCTGCTGCGCAGTCAAACGCTGTGAAACTCTATGGCCAGAAACCACATGACTGTCTGTCACCCGTGACACACCCGTCACAGCACATGACTCAACAAGTCACGTCACTCTTTGAAAAAAGCAGAGCAGGCATTGCTGGAGCTATGGAGCTGCAGGAGGTGAGTATGAACTGTTTTTATTTTATTTGGGCTCCTAAAATGTTTAAGCAAGAATTGTGAACATCCCCTTTAAGAACACCACAATTTGGATATGTCTATTTTCAGCAACGGCTGAGACCCAAGTTTACTAGAGCATAGTGTGGAGCAATGATATGAATAGGATAACGTAGCCATTACTTCCTACTCCCAACAAATGTGTGATACCAAACTCTTAATTAATTTAGATCCCCGACAAAACCCCCACATTTTTTTAGAACCCAGACCCCGTGACTGATCAGACCTCATATCAGACTATTGCAATCTCTTCATTCAGAATGGCTGCACCTGATGAATAAGGTTACTTGTTTCCTATTCCTTTTTAAGGTGTTTTATTTTTTCTTGGAGTTGAACAGTTTTGTTTCCAGACTCAGATTTCCTGACAATGGTAGTCTCAATCACTTCTGATATCTTTCTTAATTTGATCGACAATGTGTTTTAAATTACTTATCACTTTTTGGTAAACTTTTCATAATCTACATTTCTAAAAATAATGCTTCATTTATGTTTATTTTAGTAATTTGCAGAATTCAGATTTTATAACTTTTACACATCAGCTTTTATGATGAGTTGTTACGTTGTATAGACCTAAACTGTGAAATACATAACTAAATGAGTGACAAGCCCTTACATTGCCTTACATAACCACATACATTTTATGGAACGCCCCTTAACATCACACATGTGTTACACAAGCATTAGGATTACAAAAGAAGATTACACAAGTTGTACAATTATACAATCAGTCACTTAGATTGGCATGCCTATCCTAGAGCGCTAAGGAAATAAAAGACTACCTTTTCATAAAACACAAATCCCACTCTAGGAGGGGTATCAAAATACAGCCACATGGGAGACACCTTGAATCATCGCAATAGGCGGCCCAATGGCACCCCCCTGCTTGTTACGCCTTGGGCAAATAACCCACTCAGCCCCCATAGATACACCTTTGGCTTCATTTTGGGTTTTTCTCCACTGCAGCAGGTAACCAGGGGAAAATGAATCTCCTCTTTACATGCCCTGCTACATATGAAGACTACCAGTGGAAAACACAGGCTAGTTAATGTAATTGTACCCCCAGCTTAGGTACCCGGCCACCACTGTAATGGAAAAATTAAGGGATATGTACAGTATTATCTTTGAACATCTGCCTAAAATAGCGTCCCTACAAAAAAAGTACTTCTTTCAAAAAAGGTCTGAACATATGAATAATGTATAAAAAAATTGGTGTCAGCCCCTGTGCATTAGGCCATCTTGACCTAGACCTATGTCTTTCCTTAAGCTTATGTCCTGATAAATGATCGGATTTTTCTCTTGCTATTTACATGTACAGGTTGCAAAATGTATGACAACTGTCACACGAAAATGTGTAAAGTTGTACTATGAATGGAATTTAACTGTGTTGCAGTCAATGTAACCATCGCATACATGTTTGTTCTATTACCGCAGCGTCATTGGGGCTTTGCTAGTAACTATTTGTTAGCAGCTTTGATCTGCTTTTTAACGGCACTTACGTCAGCTGGGATGACTCATAAAGATGATCAGCTGTCAGCACTTTCCAGGACTCGACAAAGCGCTATTCAGCGCGAAACAGGCTGTCGTCCGCTCCTCGCCCCTGCATCCCTCTCTCTCCCCTCACTGCTCCTGTATATGTCTGCAACCGCAGAATAAAAAGTTTCGTGTTACTGACAGAGTGAGCTGCCGCCTCGTTCTTCTACATGCTGCATCTCTGAATTTTCTTCGTGCTGCTCGCTGAGCACCACTCTGCAAGGCACTATCCACACAGGCGCACGTGCATTCCTGGAACAGCTGAACCATAAAACCTGTGAATACGACTCCACTGCCCGGCAGATCTGCTCTGCAGTGCCCGATCTTGCTTTGTTTCTACTGTAATGGCTGCAACCCTTACAATTACGATACTGTGTAGTGGAAACTATTTCCTTCCTATGAAACCCATGGAGTATAGTGCAGCTTTATAGTGTGTCTAAAATCATATAACCTCCTAGACATGACTTTGTTGTGTAGATAACATTTAAAGATAAGCAGAGCTGAGCAGACTCGCAAAAAAACGGAACCCTCATTTTCTTAAAAAGTCCAGATCTGGTCCGGAATCTGTTACCCATATAAGTTTATGGGAACCAAAATCTGTGGATTACAAATGTTGGTGGAAGGGATAGGGGGATAGGAGGGCGCGTGGTGTACTCACCCATGATCCATGTCATGGCAGCAAGCTACTGCCGAGTCGCGGATTCACTTCCGGAGCTACGTGGGTCTAGATCGTGCAAGATACTAGAATGTATGGGCTCCTTCCAGGTGTGATGTAATTTGTCACATAATAGGGGGGCGAGTTCAAAATGCAGTCGGCGATATGTCCTCTTCTACTCAGCCTGAGCGGCCTGCTTCATGAAGCAGGCTGCTCAGGATGACCTGCGCCCGCGATGTGTACTCTTCTGTTCAGCCTGAGCGTCCTGCTTCATGAAGAAGGCAGCCCAGGATGAGCTATGCCCACGATGTGTACTCTTCTGTTCAGCCTGAGTGGCCTGCTTCATAAAACAGGCAGCCCAGAATGAGCTAAGTCGGCGATGTTTCCTCCTCTGCTCAGCCTGGGCCTCCTGGTGCATGAATCGTGCACAGGGAGGCCCAGATTAAGCTACGACGGTGATGTTTCCTCCTCTACTAAGCCTGGGCTTTCCAGTGCATAAATTGTGCACAGGTAGGCCCAGGATGAGCCGCTCCGGCGATGATCCGCAGACAGCATCTGTGAGCTGAAGCAGTCAGACGCTGTCACAAAGGCTGGGGGCGCATCTGACTACACCAATCACAGACGCCAGGCTGGCCAGTGGGCAGAGAAAGCCGTGCACAGGGAAGCAGCAGGAGCAGCATACAGCCGGGTTGGAGCCTGGGTAAGTATGAAGCTCTTGCTTCATACTTATTTTCTTTATTCTTCCTTTATATTTTTATTTTCTCGAGTGCCGGATCAAACACCTGGAATCCCGGGCCCGTGTCTCGCACCCGGGCAACTTTGAAACCACGTGGATCCTGACTTTTACAGTCCAGGTCCACTCAGCCCTAAAGATAAGCTTTCACTGCTTGATCTGCAGTGTGTGCTGATCAGCAGTCATTTAAAAGCCTACTTAGATAGGAAGACCACATTTCCTATGTGCAAAGACCAATCAGTAGTACATCATTCTGTGAGCAAAAATTGCCACTGTTTTTGGATGCACATAGACTATTTAAAAAGGAGGTTGTACTACTGAGAATGATTTGTTCAGTCGATTGACAGCCTGTTTACACTGCCTGATTATCATGAAATAAGCATTCCTAGGAATACTCGTACAAATGATCAGCCAGGGAAACTGACAGACATGCCCTCCTAACCACCAGCCATTATGATTACCTATCTAAATTCCCTGCCTAGCAGTCCCTTTATTACATTGGAGATATAAACAGATCTTTAGAAAAAAGTATTTCTAAAATCCATTTAAGATATGCAAAGTAGCCATTTGACTAATCAATGAAGCGTTAGTTTCCCAGACTATTCGACCAGCTTAGCATGTTTTCACGCATTGCCAGTGCTTTACAAATCTTGTGCATGCGTGCGACTTTGTTCACTTACATCATTGAGCCTCTGTAGGCATCCTGGCTTCAGAGAGGTGCACTTGGAAGTGCAGAAGACAATTGTTCTTTATAAGCCAGCTTCTGCACTCTTGATCATGCACAGTGCGCCTCTCTGAAGCAGTGACGCGTACACTCGGCTTCAGAGACTTAATGACGTGTGCGCGTGATTTGTACAGAGCTGGCAATGACACTGGCTCTTGTAAATCATGTTAGCACACCAAGAGGGTCATGATAGCATGCTAAGTGGGCCTAAAAGTCTGGGGAATTAATACCTCATCAACTAGTCAAACGGTTCATTAGGCTGGGGAACTAATGCCCCATCAACTAGTCAAACGGCTCATTTGCATATCATAAATGGACTTTAGATATAGTTTGTCTAAAGGTCTGTTTATGTGTCCAATATAATAAAGGAATTGTTAGGCAGAAATTTAGATTTTTTTTCTCTTTGTTTTTTTCTAGTCTTAAGGCTGCAATTCACATGCTTAATGTTGCATGTTTACTGAACATTGTTTCAGCTCAGGTTTTTGTGTTTTTAGAAATTTAGATTGGTAGACACAACTGGTGGTTTTAGTGACACATGAGGACCTCTCAGGTTTCCTTTAAGGCTGGACTTTTTTTGCAGTATTTCTTTTTGCTTTATAATAAAACAAAACTGATTGAAAAGTTGATGATGGATATAAGTTTCCAGTCAATTTTTAGTATGTCTAAAACCCATCATCCAGCATGCTGCCATAGTCTGCACAGACAAGACTGTCAGAGAGATATTGATAGCTATATTATTAGAAGCACAATAGCAGATTCACACTATGCAAATAAACTGTATTAAAATGCAACTATTTAACACTAAATATGCCTTTAAGTTTTACTTTAGACTAAAATGTCCTAATACCAGTGTTTTGTGGCCCCTAATTCTAAATTATATGTTAACTTATACTGTAAAATTTGTGCTGTAGATCTTATTTTCATTTTGTCTGACAACGAAAGAACATTATCCCTTGGAGGACAATTGTTTGATTCTTTAATCAACTGCTCTTTTGGCTTTAGATTAAGTTGATTGCTTAGTATGCTGAATTATCTGATCACTTAAGTAGATATATGTGCAGATTAGTGTGCCTCCAAAAATACATAACAGTGTGGATATAGCAACCTCTGAGCGGGGAAAATATCCTCAGAAAAGCAATTCGTTTTGTGATAATGTTTGGCCTAAAGACACAGGTTCACAATGTTCTGATGAAGCAGAACAATGTTCTCATTATCAGGAAACATCTGCATTGCAGTCAGTGGCTTGCAAAGAATCTCAATTTAACCTGAGTATTCAACTAATTTAATACAAAAAAGTGTAAAAAAAAATAAATAAAGGTCTGAAAAATAGAGAGCAATAATGGATTTTATGTTACAAATTCCAAATATGGAAGATGTGTTCTAAAGGACACACACACCAATAAATTGCCCAAATATAGTAAAAGGCCATGTGCCCATGGGACAACGTACCCGCAGATTTTGCCGCAGGTCTGTCCGCAGGTTTACCGCAGCTTCTCCCCGGAATCTGCAGCTATACATTGCTGTGGTATTTCTGCGAAGTTGTTGCGGTAAACCTGAGGAAACAGTGCGGATTTTGTGCAGAATTCCTGCGGAATTCCCGTCCTGTCTATCCATTGTGGAGGAGCGTGAATTCCACAGATATATCCGCATGAATAATTGACATTCAGTTACGTGTGGCTGCGGGACATCCGCAGCATTTTCCGCAGCCGCACATACCGCAGCATTGATACAGCACTCCCCAAATCCCATAGGGTAACATGGGGAGTGTCTGTACTTGCTACAACCTGCGGATTTATCTATAAAATCAAGATAAATCCGCACGTTTTCCGTGGAAAAATCTGCAGGTATGTTGTCCCGTGGGCACATAGCCTAATTCAGTGACGTACTGTGTTTGTGTGGGAGGTCAGGGGGGTGGGGGGGTTTGACTCAGGGGCTTTTGCAGAGTGCCAAATTTTATGATGAAGTAGAACATTTTCTTTCGCCCTAAGGCTAGGTTCACATTTCCGTTGTTTTGCATCAGTCACATGCGTTGCTTGACACTTGTGACTGATGCGTCGTACAACAGATGACAAGAATTAGAATTCATTGTCAGACTCCATTGTAAAAGAGAGAGCGATCAGCTGATCATTCACAATAGCCGGCCGGCTTTTGAGAGCGAACAGATGATCTCCCGACGGCTGGCTAATGAAAGCGATCAGCTGATCGCTCCCAGTGGCCGGCCGCCGGGTGATCAGCCGATCACTCACAGCAGTCGGCAGCCGGGTGATCAGCCGATCGCTAACAGCAGCCGGCCGCCGGGTGATCAGCTGATCGTTCGGCCGCCGAGAATGTGTGCAGGGGGCGGAGTGGGTGGAGCCGAGCGGGGCCATGGCGCTGAGGACGTCAGTGCCAGGGATGGCTGGGGACAGGTGTGTGTATGTGTGTGTATGCGCGTGTGTACATGTGGAGTGGAGTTCGGGAGGGGGCGGAGCCAAGCGGAGAAGTGTCGGGCTCCCTGCACACATAGCCAGGGTAAATATCGGGTAACTAAGCAAAGCACTTTGCTTGGTTACTCGATTACTCGATATTTACCTTGGTTACCAGCTTACACCGCTTAGCGCTGGATCCTTGTGCACATAGCCAGGGTAAATATCGGGTAACTAAGCAAAGCGCATTGCTTAGTAACCCGATGTGTACCCTGGTTACGTGTGCAGGGAGCCAGAGAGAGTATGCACAGCAAAATCCTATGGATTGCGCTGCTCAAAAAAGTTACAAGCTGCGTTACTGCCGCCCGGCGGTCAGTCGTTCCACGACTGATCAGTCGGGCGGAGGATGCAACGCAGCATTATCAGTCATAATCCCCCGCTCATACAAGTCTATGGGAACAACGGAATCCGCTAAACGGATTCTGCAAATGCCCCTATGAGAGAAAGTGACTCAAAGAGTGGGATGCTGATGTAATAGTATTCTACGTAGATGTGATAACCTTTATCTAGCAGGAGGTGTACCAATTACCACACACTTTCCTATCTCAATCCCAGTACAGGGTGTATTCAGGGGGGTCTCTCCTTTCTTAAATCCTAAATCTGTGGGAGTACCATGAGGTTCTCTTCCACAGCTTTTACAGTTTAATTCTGTACATTGCTCTCATAATCTGCAAGTATACAGTAGTTGAAATTTTGAAATGAACCAATCTATACGGATATCCCTTTGGGGGTTGTACGTCTCAACAAATTTTCTGCTGAAGTGTTCAATTACTGGCCGAATTTCATTTCGATAATCAAAGTTGGGATTCTCAGGGAAGACACTGTGCATTATCACAATTATGCAAAAATGTTTGGATTGTGTCAAATTGTGTTCATGTCATGGCGATATGAAATACGTGTGTGCTGTATAATAGATCATCACATCTTGACAGCGCCATTTAAGGGGTTTACAGGTAGGGGCGGTAGCGATTCCACTTGTAACTGCCTGCCAGGCAGCTGTACAAATCAGCTGACATGTGTGGGGTTCCCTGCCTGCAGCCCGCAGCAGTAGGTGGGGATTAACACTATGACCGCAAGGATGTAATATTACTGCCCATGGTCAATAAGGGGTTAATATTTTAATCCCTTGCCTGTGCAGACATTTTTTGTTTCTACTCTTCCATTTCTCTCCTTATTCCTATAACTTTTTTTTCTACTGACATAACCGCATAAATGGTATTTTTTTGCAGGATGATTTGTAGTTTTGAATTAAACTATGCATTTCACTATGAAATACAATGAGAAATGGAAACATTTTCAGGTGGGATGAAATTAAGAAACAAATTACATTATTGTTTTTTGTGTTTTGCTTTCAAGGTATTCATCTTCGGAGACCTATAGCATTTGTCTTTTTTTTTTCACTTAATGGAGCTATGAGGAGACTTGCTATTTTTGTGCAAAGCTCATGGTTATCTTAATATTTTTTTGGAGTTCATATGATGTTTTGATCAATTTTTATTGCATTTTTTAGAGAAGGGTGAAAAAAACTCAGGTGAAGTCATTGAACTCAATGCCAGATTACTGGATAAGGCGATGTGTGCACATTGAGTATTTGGTTGCATACATTTCTACACCAAATCTGAATCTCTTGTTAAAAAACGCACCAAAACCGCATGTTATGGCTTTTGGAAGAAAAAATGAAAAAAACAAAAACGGAAAACAGAAAATCACCAGGGTTAACATGTGAACTTAATGCATAGCCATCATTTTAATTTTTAACTCATTAATCAATAGTACACATGAATATGAGCAACTTTGTAATATATCTTATCAGAGAAATGTGCTTCTTTGTCTGCTAGAATTGATCAGTCATTATCAAAATTCTCAATCTGAGTTAAAATCTCTGGTCAGTGAAGACTTTCCCATTACTGAGAAAGGAGATGGCATTTGTTACTGATGACATTCTCTGATGACGAGAGCAGGGAGGAACTAGAGTCAGAGGGAGGAGCTAGATGAAGAGGGAGGAGCTAGATGAAGAGGGAGGAACTAGAGTCAGAGGGAGGAGCTAGATGAAGAGGGAGGAGCTAGATAAAGAGGGAGGAGCTAGATGAAGAGGGAGGAGCTAAATGCAAAGGGAGGAGCTAGAGGCAGAGCTTCTTCCTCTTCTAGCTACATAGAATCTCCTCAGTAACATCTGCCATCTCCTACTCAGTAATGGGAAAATCTTCACTGAATACAGAATTTTGATAATGACTGATCAGTTTTGGCATAGAAAAAAGAAACTTTCTCTGGTTAAATATATTACAGAGTTCCTTATTTTCCTGTGTATTATTGATTTCTAAAATAAAAATGAAAACAATGGTTACACTTTAACTCTGACTTGTTTGTACTCACAACCAACCTGCTTAATACCCGAAAAAAATAATAAAACATAAAATAACATCTTTATTTAAGTGTAAACATGTCAGTTTTCTCATGTATATCATTTGAGCTCAGTAACACGACACATTTCACACTTCTTGACAACTTCATCTGTTTGCTTGTATCATTAATGCAGGCACCTTGCTGTTATATACCGTAGTTTACTTGGATTCAAACTAGAAATATTTGGACGGCAGCGATTGTTCGGTAGACAGAAACATATGTTATATTCTGCTTCTCGATATAAAAGGTTGGAGTTTCGTCAGTAACATTTTCCATGTAATACAATCTAGACAGCTTCGCTCAAGCTGCAAATTTACATAACTCTGCGTACTTTAATGTAATATGGCTGTTAAATGGACCGTGTTATACAAGTAAAATAAACACGTATCAGGGGAAATCTTAGGAATCAATCAGCTGATTTTCAATTTTCATCATGTTTCATTTCAAAGGGACTGAAAATTCTTGCAGACACACTGAAAAAGGATATATTAGGGAACTGCCTTTTGGGCGATTCTCTAGTTTAATGTAATTACCATACTGTTTTTCTTAAAGTGCTGTAGAGAATATCACAATGGATATCTCACTTTAGACATATTACCTTAAGCTGCCTTAAAGGGATTGTCTACTACTATAACATTAAAGACCTATCCTTAGGATAGGTCATAAATGCCTGATTGGCCAGGTTCCAACAACCCGCACCCCACCAATTAGCCATTACCGTTGCGAGCGGCGGCAGCAGGTGGCCGGAAATGCACAGTTTTAGAGTTGCCCCAACAATTGATAGAGCCTGTGACCGGATACTGCACATCCGCCTCCTGTTTGATATGAATAGGAGACAGTTGTAAAGTACCTGGCCGTGGTGACTATCAGAAGACAGGGCAGCTCCTGAACTGAGCATTTCCGATCAGCGGGTGTGTCGGGTGTCGTCAGACCCCGAAAGATGACCAACTGCCAAATTCTCTGAAACACCTTTGGAGACGGCTTATGGTAGAGAAATAAACATTCAATTCACGTCAACAGGTCTGGTGGACATTACTGCAGCCAGCCTGACAATTGTACGCTCCCTCCAAACCTGTGACATCTGTGGCATTGAGCTGTGTGATAATACTGCATATTTCTGCATCTTTTATCGTGGCCAGCCAAAGGCACACCTGTGCAATAAACATGCTTTCTAATCATCATCTTGATATGTCATACCTGTGAGGTGGATGGATTATACGAGCAAAGGAGCAGTGCTCACTAACGCCTGTTTCAGACGTCAGTGAATCTGGTGCGTATGTGCTTTTTTTATACGTACCAGAATCACTGACATACGCAGACCCATTAAAATCAATGGGTCTGCGTACACATCAGTGATTTTTCACTGACCGTGTCTTTGTGCGGCGTACATGCGTGTCCGTGATTGCCGCACAGAGACAAGTCCATTTTTTTCTGGCATCACTGATGTCCCACGGACCACACTATGGTGTGATCCGTGAAACACGTGCCAAAAAAAAACGTACATATAAAATAAAAAAAACATTTTCAAATCACCTTTCCAGCGACGCTCTCTGTAGCCCGTGCTCTCTGCAGCTTTTTGGCCGGCTCATGCATATTCATGAATGCAGCCAGAGCCGACCCAGAAGTAGCAGCAGAGAACGATGGGTGGACACTGCAGAGCTGTAGACTTCAGCACCATGGACAGCAGGAGCGGGACAGGTGAGCATATGTCCATGTGCAATCACAGATCGCGGATCACGCATTGCACATGGACAAACACCATGTGCCATGAATCACGGCACACGGAGGGACATGGGCATTTTTTACACGTCAGTAAAGAACGTCTGTGTTTTTTACTGACGTGTGAAACAAGCCTTACACAGATTTAGAAAAATTTATGAATAATATTTGAGAGAAAAAGGCCTTTTGTGTACATAAAGTCTTAGATCTTTGAGTTCACCTCATGAAAAATGGGAGCAAAAACAAAAGTGTTGCATATATATTTTTGTTCAGTAAATATTGTCACCTTAAGTTATTTTTTTCTAAACGATCATTGTATCAGTATATGCAGAGTATATATACATTTTTTTATAACTATGCACGATTTCTTTTTCTAGTTCTATCTGTTTTCACAATAAAAAAATGATTTTATAAAAACTCCATATAATCAGGAATCTCTGTTATGAAAAAGACAGGTTTTGGGCTCATCTTATCTACAATTATTTTACTGTTACACAAGTGGAGCTCATTGCCTGCAGTAAAGTGAAGAACGGCTATTTATGTTTCATAAGGCTAATTACTACTTTAGTACAAAGTCTCACAGATAAGCTTCATATTTACACAACTGACATATTCGAGCTCATGTATATAAGCCCAGCACGGAGATTCTACCATCAAGCCGAGGATTTTGGGCCTACCTAAGCTTATGTGTTTGGCTCTAATTGCCCTGGCACAATGAAGACTTATAACGTCGTACTGATGTTCCTCATCTGCCTCTCGGTCATCTCTTACATCTGTACTGTGGTTTTCAATGCCTTGTCAGCCATAGCTCAGAAAGGTAAGTAACAAATACATGTTCCTGATAACTGAACTTAGATTGTTACATTTATGTTTGTGGAGTTCCACAGGTTACAAAATCTTTACTGAATTGTGTGGAATAGTACAAGAAATAATAGAAAGCCAGAAATTAAGAAACAAACCATAAAGTCATGTGATAAGAACATTTCCGGTATTAGAAAGAGGCGTTAGTGTGTTGTTTACTATATGAGAGATGTGTGAACAAGAGTATTGGGACGCACTTCTTAACCACTTCACAAAAAAAAGGTTTTGTTGATGTTCTGGTCCTGAGGAAGAGGTTTCAACCTCGAAACGCATAGACCTATGAAATAAAAAAGATATTAATTTATCAACAACTCTACATCTTCATTTGGCTGATGCGCGGCATTCACCCCTTCTCTTCTCCTGTTTGAATGCTCATCCACGTGGGGCTGCGGCAGATGCCATTATCTTATGCTTGACAGTGGTTGTGACTTTCACAACCACATTAGGTGAGTATATATATTTTATATATTACTCCTGTCATCTGGTAATACCCTATCAGCGCTTCTTTTTTCTAGTCTTATTATTTTCACCTTCCTGACAGAGCCAATTTTTTCAATTCTGACCAGTGGCACTTTATGATGTAATAACTCTATAACTCTTCAACGAATCCCAGTGATTCTGAGACTGTTTTTTGAGACATAGTGTACTTTTTGTTAGTGGTAAATTTAGGACAACATTTTTTGCATTTATATGTGAAAATATCAGAAATTTAGCAAAACTTTTGAAATTTTCAAACTTTGTATTTTTAAACCAGAGTTAAGTCACACAAAATAATTAATAACATTTCCCACAAGTTTACTTTACATCAGCACCGTTTTTGAAATATATATATTTTTGTTAGGAAGTTAAAAGGGCTAAAAGTTTATTCCTCATTTTTCCAAGAAAATTTACAAAACCATTTTTTTAGGGACCACATCACATTTGAAGTGACTTCTGGAGGCCAATATGACAGAAAATACCCAAAAGTGACACTATTCAAGGAGCTTATCTAGATGTGTGGTGCTGTGAATATTAAAAAACAAACAAACATATTTTTTCCCACAAAAATGTTGTTTTAGCCACAAATTTTGCATTTTCACAAGAGTAACATGAAAATGGACCGTACAATTTGTTTTGCAATTTCTCCTGAGTACTCGGAAACCCCATCTTATCATGCAGATTTTGCTGTTTTGGTTTGAGAGTGGCATGGCAGAGCTCCTGAAATGCCAGTACAACAGAATCCCCCATAAGGGACCTTATATTACAAACTACACCGCTCAATGAATTCATTTACGGGTGCAATGGTCATATTGACACCACATATGTGTCACAAAATTTTATACTATTGGTCGGTGAAAAAAATAATGATATTTTTAACAATAAAAAAGTTATTTTAGCCCCAGGTACCAAAAATTGTCATAACATTTCTGTTGAATGTGGCAATACCCCATATGTGGCTGTACAGTACTGCTTAGCCATACCATGAGACTCAGGAGGGAAGGCGTGATATTTAGCACTTGGAGAACAAATTTTTATACAATAGTTTGTGGACCACATATACAGAGCCCCTGAGTGCCAGAAGAGAAGAATCTCCCTTAAGTGGCCCCAGTTTGGAATTTACACCCCTCTAGGAATTTATCTACAGGTGTAGTGATGATTTTGACTCCATGGGTGTTTTCCAGAAACAAGCAGCAATGGATGTTGCCGAGTGAAAATTGCAAATCTGCCGGTCACACACTGTTTGGCTCTAAACTCGGAGAGTGTCATGGTGGCATCAGACACTGTTCAGACTACATACTCTGACACTCTACACTACTCTGACAACTCTGCACTTTGCTTTCTCTGGTGCTTCTGAGTTGTACAGGCAGACTCGGGCATTGACCTGCTGTGTGCTCATTAGTGATAGGGCTAGCAGGAGTTAACTTCTGGCAGCCTGCTGGTTACCTTTTGGGTCACATGTTGCAGGAGACCTATTGTAGTTACTCACTGCCTTTTTAAGATGGAGGAATCTGTCTTGCCATGCTCACTATAGCTTTCCGTGTGCTGTTGTGTTCAAGTTATTAATGATTTACTGCATGTTGTTTGGTGTGTTGTAGAATTCCTCATGTTGTGGAATTCCTCGTGTTGTCTGAGTAAAATATATCTTTGTACCGTGTTGTCTGGTCACTTCCTGTTTGTTGTTTGATTTCTTTGTGTGAGCGTGTTGCATGCTAGAGTTTTGGTTTCCCCAGTTTAACCATATCTGTGGGTTCTACAACTCCTGTCCCGATCCTCCCCTGGGGTGGGGTAGAGGGGATATTAGATCAGGGCTGGCGAGGAGCAGGGCAAGAAAGGCGGCACAGACATCGTCACCATTAGACGTATCTCTGGGAGTAGGGACAACTAGGGCCCACAGGCCTAAGGGTAAGTCTAGGAGCCCTGGTCCCCTGTTATCTCCTCACATCCTGTGACACTGCCATTATAGTTCCCAGTTTGTCTTAGTGCCCCTAGATTGTGCCTAGCTGTTGCTTCTGGGGATATGCACCCCGTAAATTAAGTGGGCTCACCTATCTAAAGAAATGCCAACCATTTTGACGCTAAATATAGTTGATGCACAGTGTGGGACTGAGAAAGGAGAGGGTATTTGGATTTGGGATTTAAAATTTTGCTTTTTTGGGGGGGAGCCATAGTGCTTTTCCTAAACCTTAGTGATACCAGAAAAGTAGAAGTCCCCTATATTTCCGCTAACAGATGACAGACTTGAGTGGGGACTTTTTTTGTGCCTCCAGCTGAATGCTATTGATGGCAATTTAGATCAATTCAGATTTATCCTGTGTACCATTCTGAGCACTTACATCAGGGTTTCCATTTACATCTCTGAAATACATGTTTCAGGTGAAACCCCTGACGGATCCATTAACTATAATGAGGCAGAAAAGTTACTTCCTGTCTCCATTTGGCCTCTGTTCAGCAGTTTCCATCTTTTCAAAGGTGCAAAAAACTGTTGCTGATCACACTTTTGTGCACACTTAAAAGGACATATAAGAAGATGGACAACCTGGACCAAGCCCAGGTGAGAGGTCAAAGTGAATTCCTCTGCGTCACTACAGTTAATTTCCCGTTGGTAATTTTGTTTGAATCATGTATTTCAGAGATTTACACGTAAGCCTCAGTGTAAGGGCGGCGTTACACGCAACGATTTATCGAGCGATCGCATGAGCAATCGCACCCGCCCCAGTCGTTTGTGCTTCGCACAAAGTCGATAACCCCCGTCACACATACTTACCTCCTTAACGACGTCGCTGTGGGTGGCGAACATCCTCTTCCTGAAGGGGGAGGGACATTCGGTGTCACAGCGACGTCACACAGCGGCCGGCCAATAGAAGCGGAGGGGCGGAGATGAGCGGGACTTAACATCCCACTCACCTCCTTCCTTCCGCATTGCCGGTGGGACGCAGGTAAGTTGTTGTTCGTCGTTCCCGTGGTGTCACATGTAGCATTGTGTGCTGCCATGGGAACGACGAACAACCGACGCACAGAAGGAGGAACGACATTATGGAAATGAACGACGTGTCAACGAACGATAAGGTGAGTATTTTTGCTCGTTCACAGTCGTTCAGAGGAGTCACATGGTACGACATCTCTAATGATGCCAGATGTGCGTCACGAATTCCGTGACCCCCGACGACATATCGCACGATATATCGTACCGTGTAATGCCGCCCTAAGCCCTAGGCATAGCGCACAGGATAAATGCGATCTGATCCTTGCTGCAATCTTTGGGAGGAAGAATAAAGAAATCAAAAGCAGTTGAAGAATTGAGTTAGGGTGGCGTCACACGCTACAATATATCGGGTGATATGTCGTCGGGGTCACGGATTCCGTGATGCACATCCGGCATCGTTAGAGATATCGTAGCGCGTGACAGCTACGAACGACTGTGAACGAGCAAAAATACTCACCTTATCGTTGCTCGTTGACACGTCGTTCATTTTCATAAAGTCATTCCTCCTTCTGCGCGCCAGTTGTTTGTCGTTCCCGAGGCAGCACACATTGCTCCGTGTGACACCCCGGGAACGACGAACTGCAACTTACCTGCGTCCCGCCGGCAATGCGGAAGGAAGGAGGTGGGTGGGAAGTTACGTCCCGCTCATCTCCGCCCCTCCGCTTCTAATGGGCGGCCGCTGTGTGACGTCGCTGTGACGCCGAACGTCCCTCCCCCTTCAGGAAGAGGATGTTCACCGCCCACAGCGACGTCGTTCGGGAGGTAAGTACGTGTGACGGGGGTAAACGACTTTGTGCGCCACGGGCAACAAATTGCCCGTGATGCACAAACGACGGCAGCGGGTGCGATCGCTCATGCGCGATGCACGATGCACGATATATCGTCTCGTGTAACACCGCCCTAAAATTTACTTATTGATTAAAGTAAAAAAAAAAGTTTTTAAAAATATGAAAAAATAAAAAAATCCTGAGTTCAAATCACCCCTATTCATCCCATTGAAAATAAAACAGTTAAAAAAAATATATATACATATCGCCGCATTCAGAAATTCCCGATCTATGAAAATATTTTCAAAAATTTACCTGATCAGTACACGACGTGGCGAGAATAAAATTACAAACGCTAAAATTACGTTTTTTGGTCACTGGAAAATTTTTAAAAATGCAAAAATGGGCTATCAAAACATAGTATCTGCACAAAAATACAGTAGTAACATTAAAAACGTCAGCTCAAGATGCAATAAATAAGCCATCACTTTGCCCCAGATCCCAAAAATTGGGAACGCTATGGGTTTTGGAAAATGGCACCAAAAGCATAATTCTTTTTTTGGACAAACTTCTGAATTTTCATAACCCCTTAGATAAAAGTAAAAGTATACATGTTTGGTATTTACAAACTTGTACTGACGTGAAGTATCATACTGATCCATCAGTTTTACCATATAGTGAACACAGTGAATAAAATATTCCAAAAACCAATCATGCAATTGCACTCTTTTTGCAATTTCACCACACTCGGAATTTTTTCCCATTTTTACAGTACACTATATGGTAAAATTAATGAATCAATGATTTATTTCAAAAGTACAACTTGTCCCATAAGAAACAAGCCCTCATATGGCAAAATTGATTAAAAAATAAAAAAGTTAGGGTTTATGGGAAGAAAGGGATCAAAAAACAAAAATGAAAAATGGAAAATCGCTCAGGGGTGAAGGGCTGAACTAGTGTGATATTTTTATAGAAAGGGTCATTCCGGTGGTGGCGATGCCAAATGTGTGCACTATTTTTTTTGTATATTTTTGTTTTCACATAAATATAAATGTTTATTTGTATGATTTTTTTCTTTTTTTTTGTTCTGATTTTTTTAACAGTAGTTTTACAATTTTTTAAAACTTTTTTCACTTTTTTACTTAGTCCTATATGGGATATTAACTTGTATTACGTTATACGCTGGTATAATGTATAGCAACGCAGAAGCATTATATTAGACCTGTCGGTTGTACACTGACCCAAGCGTCTTAGACCATGCTGCTGGTATGGTCTAAGACGCTTGCCGTAGTTCGCTGACCCAAACAATGTCATGATGACATCGGGTTGCCATGGCAATGATCAGGCACCCATGATCATGTTGTGGAGGTCCTAATCGCGTAGGAGAGGGAGCGCACACCCTTTCCCATTCTCTAACTGCTGCAATCACTATTGATCACAACATTTAAGGTCTTAAACAGCCAAGGTTGGTGTGGGGAGAATCTCTGGCTGGAGCGTGACTATAACTTACACCCTGCTCCCGGTGGCGATTGCGCGGGCACAGCATCTGTTCCCATGTAATCACCATGATGTTAGTTTACGTCATACAAACTCTTATCCGAACATGACTAAAACTTACGTTAAAGTTCGTGAAGGGGTTAATCATGGGATTCAAGTTTTTCATCCAGTCCTATTGCCACAGATGCATAAGATCCAGCCCTTAGCCATGCAGTCTGCCTACATATTTGACAAAAATTGGGTTGTTCTAAATAATTCACGGATATCGAGAATGATACTCTAATAGGATGCCAAAATTGTAATAAGTCAGGTTATTACAGTATATTTATTCCCTTTAAAATATTCCACCATCAGCTAATTGGTATTTGGTTAAAATCATTCAGGAATTACAAGTTGGCCTCAAAGGGGAATAACATATAAAGTTATATTGCGGGGTTAACAAGTGCTGAAGAATAAAATGCATGTCACCAAAGCTCAGCCAACTCGATAACTTTCAGAGATTATGTAGGGATAACATTAGAACAAAACTGTGTGCTGGGAGCTTCATGGCCTGGGTTATACCATGCTCGAGCAACTGCACGCAAGCCTTACATCACCAAGCACAATGCTAAGCTTCAGATAAAGTGATATAAAGCATGACACCTCTGGACTGTAAAGGAGAGATAATGATATGGTATTGTTTTTCAGGGGTTGGCCTAGGTGCTTTAGCTCCCGTTTAAGAAAATCCTCATGCTTCAGGAATTTCTGTCCAGTTCTAAGCTGTAAGGTTTATGGGAACAGTTTGGGGAAGGCCCTTCTCTGTTCCAGTAGGACTGCACACTTTTGTACAAACCAAAGTCCAGAGAGGCATAGATACGTAAGTTTGGAGTGGAAAAAGTTGCCTGGCCACACAGGGTCCTGACCTCAACCCAATCCATCATCTTTGAGACCAAATATATCTTGTGACCCAGGTCCTCTCATCTAACATCAGTGTCATAAATGTCTCATAAGTGCTCTTTTAGATTAATGGGTAAAAATTTCCTCAGACACATTCCAAAATCTTTTAATGAACCTTCTCCGAAGGCAAAAAGACAAGAAGCCTTTATAGCAGAAAAGGGTTGACCAACCCCATTTTAATATGTATGGATTTAAAATGGGAAGTCATAAATGCTACTGTAGGTGTAATGTGTAGGTGTCATAGTCCATGTAATGTGCACGCGTTTCCTTTTGATTATTTATTTATTCTTCAAAGCAGTCTTGTGTTAAAATTAAATTCTAACTCATTTTTCTATAATTAATTAGATCTATTCATCACAACTGCCAGCAACGTTTCTGCTAATTACCCACTTGATGCC
Organism: Anomaloglossus baeobatrachus; assembly: GCF_048569485.1. Lineage (NCBI taxonomy): Eukaryota > Metazoa > Chordata > Amphibia > Anura > Aromobatidae > Anomaloglossus > Anomaloglossus baeobatrachus. The sequence goes on from NC_134358.1 coordinate 199,354,714, forward strand.
ACACCTGCAGGCTGGACATTCTCCATATGGTCCATAATATATATTTGGAATGGACTTTGGATCATCTATGTGGTTTCAACTTTATTCAGAAGGTAATCACAAAATACTGTCCACTGTTTTTTTTCTACCTCTTATTGTGAGGTTCCATATCCAGTCGTACAATAATAGAACATACAGGTTTTTAAGCGACACGACTTCATGGTGTTCTAGTAAAACATGGCAGAAAAATAATGTGTACATAGAAAAAGTTTTAGGTTTTATAAGATGCCAAAGATGAAGCTCCATTTTGTGAGGCTGCCAGAGAGTTGCCTGGATACTTAGTGGCCCAAAACCTCTGGTGCTACTGAGACATTGCCTTGGATTTCCTCTTGATAGAAAATGGGGAGCGCTAGGCAAGGAACAACCTTTATTTTAAATTGAATTTGACCTGGAAATCTGTGTACTGCTGGATGCAACTCAGTCTTCTGAGGTGGTAGATCTCAGAGGATTGAGGTGGGTACATGTCCCCTTAAGGTTGTTATCCCAATTCAGAAGGAATTGGCCAATGATGCAGAGATCCTGCCAGCGTGAGTCTGGCTTTCTTCCATGGCAGTAAAAGTAAGGTTGGAAAGCATAACCAGTTATGGAGTTGTGTAAGAGCACTACACACTGGTCTTTCCTATTTATAAAGGCATACTATGGAGCTACCGGAGGACAGAATTCATTTTCATGGTGTCTGATGACTGGTGTGTAAATAATACACTTACCCCAGGAATAGAAGTATTAAACTTCATAAGGCCATATAGTTAATCAAATCTAGTAATCAAAATGTTATTAAGGCAATTAAGTGATATGAAACTGCTGTGTACCCCTTGTGTTTCTGCCTTCAAAGCAGTGGATTAGCTATTAGGTCTCAGTGGTTGCAGCTGAAGCCACTCACTCAACTCCCCACACCACACACCACATCTGTCAGAGAGTAGATCATGTAGTCCCTGGAGCCTTTTTTTGTTTCCATTATAGCTCAATTACAAAATAACTTTTCCATATAGGCTGGGGCCACACGAGCATTACTGTGAGTGCATCGCATGACACTCGGCTTTCGCTCTGCAGTGAGTGTAAGCCAAGTGTCATGCCACTGTGATATGATCCTGCGATCGGAGTGTGCCGCCCCAGCAGCAGTTGAACTGCTCGGATCCGGGGTTGCTGTGGCTCGAAGGTCTCCATACCCGGGGGCTTGAGACCACTTAAAATGTAAGGGGATATTTACAGGGGATGAATTTTCGTGACGTCACCTGCGGGTTGCGGTAAAGGGGAAGTACCGCCACTGCTGATGGGAGTACCGAGACAGATGGTGTGGGACAGCCAGGTGTCAGTCCCTCTGCAGGTAGGGGAAGGCCCAGGATAGTGGGAATTTGGTGAACGGGTGGCTTGGCCTTGGAAAGCAAGGTGCAGGGGTCAGATTACTCACTGCGGTAGCTCCCACCAGTGTCACTTAGTAAGTCCGGAGCCCTTCCTCTGTGCACAAATTGATTGACAGTTGTGGCCCCTGGACTTGAAGCTTTCGGGGCCCCGCTACCCGTGTGTATGGCAGCTGTGATCTTGGTGGCTGGCACTTGGGATTTTAGTGGGTTGTGAATTTTGGAGAACCCTATCCCCCGCGTTGTGCTGATGCCTCCAATCTCTGAGATCTTGGGGAAGTTAATAAAGAGACTATCATCCACAGGTTAATTACCAAGGCGCTTGAAGCTCTTCCCTGATCTAGGGTCCTGTACCCCGCCATGCTCGGTACCGGTAAGGTGGCTGGGCTTTCTGGTGCCAACAGTCCTCCTAGACTGCATCTGTTACACTCCTGTCCAGTGTTCCTAATGCCGGTCCCCGACTCCTGTGGTCCCGTACCACCGTTTGCGACCCAACCTGTCGCCTCCCTGGGAGCTCCCACTCCCCTCCTCCTCACTCTTTGAGGGTTACAACTCAACTCCTCTTCTCCCATCCCACCAGTGAGCCTGACCCCTACCATGGGTACAGGATGTACATGATGCAGTTCTCTGTAGAACCCTGATGTAGCTCCCTATCTCCTTCATTGTCAGATTCTGCGTATATCACATTGAACTCCAGTGTAAGGCAAGTGCAGTGTGATGTTTCTCTCGCACCCATAGACTTGTATGAGTGTGAGAGAAAACTAATCGGATTCCACCCGCAGCATGCTGTGATTGTTTTCTCAGTCCTACCGTATTAGGCGGGCCCATAGAGTAACATGGGTCTGGGTAGAATGTCATTTTTTTTATCGCATTCCACTCGCTCCGTTTTATTTGCCGTGTGTCCTTAGCCATAACCTACTTATCTGCCTTGGCCTTGTGTTAGATTACCACCAGTACCAGGACATGGTGTACATGACTCGCCCACCCCAGGGCTATGGGACACCCGGTGCCGGGCCGGACTAGTCCGGGGGGACGTCAGTGGTGGCAGGGCCCGACTCCGTGGCCCTGGTGGGTGTCAATTAAATATGGCTGGTGAATAAAGTTTATGGTTGTCGTGACGCAACCTGTGGTATGCGGCTATAAAGCCGCCGCTGCTGTATGAGGCCTCCGGGGTGATGGAATGGCAGCTGGTATGGTACTGTTCCCCACAGGTGGAGCGGTGCCCCAGGGCACAGTTGGTGCTCGTGAGAGTCTATGGTGTAATGGAAGGCTAAACAGATGAAATAACAGAGACAACACCGGAGGGTGCAATTCCAAGATCTTTACTCACACTTCCTGGTAGGTGCACACTGGTGCCTTCGGACGGCTGGAACCCACTGTCAGGGACCTCCACCGTTTCTGGGTGATTTCTGGAATGAAAGCCGGTACCCTTCTCTCTAAAGTGTCTCTGTCTTCAGCTGTCTCCTTAAGCCTAGCTCTTTTAGGATGAACCTGCTCGGCCTCCACTACAGCCTCCAGGCTGGGAGCTCGCCTGTCGGTTATTTGCCCCCTTTTTAGAGGTTCTGCTGTGGGCTGTGGCCCGGGGAGTTTGCAACTTTCCCTGGGCCTCGGTTTTCACTGTTGGAGATGATTTTTCACTCCTTCTGTTTCTAGGGACCGTCCCCTGTTGCAGCTTGATCCCTCCACCGATGTTCCTGTGGAGCAGGCCACCACAGCTCACAAGCTATCCGTGGCCCTGGGATCTCTTCGTTCCCTGCTTGGTGTCACCTGGACCCTCTGAGTCCCAGGATCTTCACCAGGAAGCGTCTCTTTCTTTCCTTAGCTCCTGTCTGACTAGAGCTTTTCTTCTTCTTCTCCTTCTTGTCTGCCTCCTGCAGACCTCTTCCTCCTTCCCCTCACTCTCTTCAACTCTCTCACTTGACTTTCCTTTCTCTGACTGCACTCTGATGGCTCCTCCCACTTCCCCAGCTGCTAAGCTGTACCCTATAGGAGCAGGGATGGGTCTTACGGCCCCTCCCAGCATGCAGCATGGGAGGGTTGCTGCCACTATCCCTGGTCCCAGTGTGTACCTAACAATGGGTGTTGTGTAGATTTGCCTGGGGACCGGCGTTCACTCCTTTCCTTACCCAGAATGGGACATCACACCGCTGGATGGGGTGCAATGTCCTGTGGCGACGAAAGCCTCAGGGGCACCACATACACTCTACACTAGAGATCTCAAACACGCAGCCCGCGGGCCACATGCAGCCCCTCAGGCTGGTTCGTGCGGCCCGTAGGCCACAGGCCAGTGCCCCTCTTGACTATCGCGGCCGATGCAGGGGCTGCAGCGACTGTCTGCGCTTTATGTCAGATGACAGAGCGCTTTATGTCAGAGCACCGGCAAAATAATCATATCACATAAATCATTGACAGGGGCTGCGGCCCCTGCACCGGCCGCAATAGTCACCGGGGGCACTGGCCTGCACACAGCAAGGAGCAGCGATGAGGCAGCCGAGGGAACGTGGGACAGGTGAGATGTTGTTTTTTTATTTTCTGTGTGTGTATGTGAAGGACGGCACATTAACCCCTTAGCAACCTATGACATACTGGGTACGTTATGGCTCCCTGGTACTTAAGGAGCCACGACGTACCCAGTATGTCATGGTGAAATCGTGGCCCCGGTGGCTGTGATCGCTTTGCAAATACAGTACCTTAGATTCGGGGAGACGGGAACCTCAGGAGGGGTGGTGTCTCCTCCCTGGACCTAAGGAGGCTGTGATTGGCTGACGAACGCCGCTCAGCCAATCACAGCCACTGTAATGTTTTAGCCATGATCAGTGCAGCTATAGCACCAATCATTGGCTGGAGCTGGGTGACCTTAGTTTCACCCGCCCCCAGCTCTGACTGGAGAGACCGGCCTTGTGACCAATCTCTCCAATCACTGTGGATCTGGGGCCGGAGACCGCTCCCCTCAGTGTCACTCTGGCGTCTGTGGAAGCCATTGGGGAGCGGTAAGTTATAGCCACTGCCCCCTTTCAGCCACCGGTACATTACTACAGGATGGGGACAAGGTGGGCACATTACTATGGGATGGGGATAAGGCTGGGGACATTACTATAGGATTGGGACATTAGGATGGGGACATTACAAGGATGGGCACAATACTATTGGTTGGGGACATTACTATAGGATGGGGACAAGGCTGGGGACATTGCTAAAGGATGGGGACATTACAAGGATGGGCACAATACTATTGGATGGGGGCATTACTATAGAATGGGGACAAGGCTGGGAACATTACTATAGGATAGGGACAAGGTGGGTGCATTACTATAGGATAGGGACAAGGTGGGCACGTTACTATAGGATGGGGACAAGGTGGGTACATTACTATAGGATGGGGACTAGGATGGGCACAGTACTACAGGATAGGGACATTACTACAAGGGGACAAGGATGGGAAACGTTGCTATAGGATAGGGATAAGGCTGGGGACATTACTATAGGATAGGGACATTACTATTGGATGTTGACAAGGATAGGCACATTATTATTGGATGTTGACAAGGATAGGCATATTACTATTGGATGGGGACATTACTACAGAATGAAGACTAGGATGGGGACAAGGTAGGCACATTACTATAGGATGGGCACATTACTATAGAATTGGGACATTACTATTGAATGGCACAGTACTATAGTATAGGGGCATTGCTACAAGGGGACAAGGATGGGCACATTACGATAAGATGGGAACAAGGCTGGGGACATTACTACCAGATGGGGACAAGGATGGGGAACATTACTATAGGATGGGGACAAGGCTGGGGACATTACTACCAGATGGGGACAAGGATGGGGAACATTACTATACGATGGGGACAAGGATGGGGACATTACTACCAGATGGGGACAAGGATGGGGCACATTACTATAGGATGGGGACAAGGATGGGCACATTACTATAGAATTGGGACATTACTATAGAATGGCACAGTACTATAGTATAGGGGCATTGCTACAAGGGGACAAGGATGGGCACATTACGATAAGATGGGAACAAGGCTGGGGACATTACTACCAGATGGGGACAAGGATGGGGAACATTACTATAGGATGGGGACAAGGCTGGGGACATTACTACCAGATGGGGACAAGGATGGGGAACATGACTATACGATGGGGACAAAGATGGGGACATTACTACCAGATGGGGACAAGGATGGGGCACATTACTATAGGATGGGGACAAGGATGGGGACATTACTACCAGATGGAGACAAGGATGGGGCACATTATTATAGGATGGGGACAAGGATGAGGCACATTACTACCAGATGGGGACAAGAATGGGTAACATTACTATAGGATGGGGACAAGGATTGGCACATTACTGTAGAATGGGGACTAGGATGGGGTCCAATACTACATGCGGACAAGGATGGGCACATTACAACAAGATGGGGAATATTACTAAAAGATATTGGTCAAAATTTCTATATTGTGCTAATTGTAAGACTAGTAGTTATAAGAAATGAGTAAAATGTAAAAAAAACTCAAAATTAAGCCCGTTTCACACGTCAGTGAAAAACACTGACGTTTTTCACTGGCGTGTAAAACACGCACATGTCCCTCCATGTGCCATGAATCACGGCACATGTGGGTTGTCTAAGTGCAATCCGGGCTCCGTTCTCCATGGCCCGTGATTGCACTTAGAGATTCACTCACCTGTGCGCGCTCCCGCTCTCCATGGTGCTGATCACTCCCGCGGTGCAGCATCCGGCCGGCGCTGATCCCCGCAGTCGCTGCTTCCGGGTCGGCTGTGTCATCCATCATGAATATGCGTGACAGTAATGAGCCGGCTCAGAAGCAGCAGGCAGCACGGGCTGCAGAGGACATCGCTGGAGCCGGGTGAGTAAAAATGATTTTTATTTTAAAAGCACGTTTTTTTCTGGCACGTGTTTCACGGACCACACCACTGCGTGGTCCGTGGGACATCAGTGATGCCAGAAAAAAAAGGACATGTCTCCATGCAGCAATCAAGGACACGCGTGAACGCTGCACGGAGACACGTGCAGTGAAAAATCACTGATGTGTGAGCAGACCCATTGATTATAATGGGTCTGCGTATGTCAGTGATTCTGGTACGTTTAAAAAAAAAAAGCACAAACGTACCAGAATCACTGACGTGTGAAACGGGCCTAAGGCATGACATTTTTTTTTTACCATCAAAATTTATTTTTTTAGATTTAAACAAAGAATGTGCACATTTGCTATAATAAAGTGAAAAATCTTCAAAATCAGTGATCCAAAGGTGTGTAAAAAAAAATAAAATAAATATATATATATATATATATATATATATATATATATATGTGGTACCAATAAAAATGTCACTTTGTCCTGCAAAGAATGCGGCCCACAATTTTTTTTCCTCTGTGCGGCCCATCACCCAGCTGAGTTTGAGACCCCTGCTCTACGCACAACTTCCAGAAACTGAACACCGTCAGAAGACAGTCATGTGGCCTATAAAAGCTGAAGAGAACTTAAACACGAAGTTAGGAGAAAAAGTAAATGTAGAAGTTTGGTCAGTGGTACGATTAGATTTTATACTCTGGACTAATCTGGTCTGGGGAGGGGGGATTTGAAAAAATATAGTTGTCTTATTTGGATTAGTGTCTAAATTCATGTTTGATTCTGTTCTAGGGTCTGTGAGAATCTCAGAAAAATTAGGGCACAATAAAATGGCACAATGGCATAGCTGTCACACCACTCTGCTACATATAGCATTGCATAATGGAGGTATTTATCCATAGACTACCTCATGATATGGCATACAATATAGATGCTCTGTCTTTTTTTGTACTATTATATGTATCCAGAATCCAATAGAAAAAAAACGCTACTTGTCATTGTATGAAATGAGGGAGATGCACATGTGCAGTATAGTGGAGTGATGTAAAGGCCATTTTACAGTTTCATACAACATCAATTGTAGCTAAGTGATACTGACTGGTTTGTCAGGTCTCCATAAGGAGAATAGTCTTCCCCCGTGGTCCCCACATAGCTTCTTATACAGCCAGATCAGATACCCACACTTTGCACTGATGAGGAGCAATCACCCCGAAACACCATGTCTGCAAATTGGGATCCTGATCTGGCATATATCCTAGGTCATATGAAAAGGATTGTTAAAAGGCCAATTTTGACTTTTAGGATTGCTGCTTGCAATAGGTGGTGCTAGAGTTTGTCTCCTTTCCTGGAGAGACAATTTGAATAAGTGACCATAGTGATGCTACAATCTCCATAGTTTCACTTTTCTGAATTGTCTTTGTTTGTTTGGTGTTTAGTGTGCAAGACCCTTAAGGCTGCTTTACACGGTACGACCGATTGTGCAATTTCACAATCGATCGTACCCGCCCCCGTCCTTTTTGCGTCACGGGCAAATCGCTGCCCGTGGCGCACAAAGTCGGTAACCCCCCGTCACACGTACTTACCTCCCATCCGACCTTGCTGTGGGCGGCGAACGTCCACTTCCTGGAGTGGGAGGGACGTTCGGCGTCACAGCGACGCCATACGGCCGCCGGCCAATAGAAGCGGAGGGGCGGAGATGAGCGGGACATAAACATCCCGCCCACCTCCTTCCTTCACATAGCCGGCGAGAGCCGCGGGTCGCAGGTAAGCGATGTTCATCGTGCCCGGGGTGTCACACGGAGCGGCGTGTGCTACCCCGGGAACGATGAACAATTAAATGAAACGATATTATGAAACCTAACGAGCAGTACACGACTCACGATTTGTGAGCGATACTGCATCACTAGGAGGTGTCACACAGGCCAGCATCGCAAGCGATGCCGGATGTGCGTCACAAAAAACGTGACCCCGACGATCTATTGCACGATAGATCTTCTGGTGTAAAGCAGCCTTTACGGTATAGAAATTACAGCTTCTTAAGAGGAAAACAGGTTTTATTTTTACTAACCGATCAATGGTTTTCTGTATGTTGTGACTTAATGGGAATATTTGAGATATTAACATAATTTCTATCTACCTCATGCTCCACATATACTAAGAGATCTCTTTCTGTTTTAGCAATAAAAGGGGCCGCATCTACCTCCAACCAGCAATTCATCCGCCTGAATTTTTTGCTCTGTGGATACTTAACAATCTCATAAATATTGGCTGGCTCTTCCTGTGGGACAGAGAGTAAGTATTGCTCTCATTTTATGTGAAGCCGATTGTGGAGTCATATTGTTGGGAATATCTAAGTTTTACAGTATTATTACTGCAGGTACTTAAAGGGGTTGTCTCATGTTGATAAATGGGTAACATGGAAAAGTGCTAGTAAAAACAAGCAAATTTGCAATTTACCTTTTATTAAATATCCTCCGAATTGTTCAAAATGGCAGGATTTAGAATGCTACACTAATCTTGTTGCCTAGGTTACCAGACACCACTGCAGTGCCTCTCTCAGAGGTGGACGATTTCTGAGGCAAAGAGCACAAACCTACAGACTCATTGGTTTAGAGCTTGTAAGCGGTTCTGTCGCGGGCGGAGGAGGGGACGCTGCGCTCACCACGCTCGGGTCCGGCGCTGCTGCTGCTCGGTGGCTCGAGTGGTGGGCCCTATCCGGGGACTCGAGCGGCGCTCCTCGCCCGTGATTGAAAGGGGATGATTTTTGGGTTTGGGAAGTCAGTTTGTGACGCCACCCACGGCTTGTGGTGATAATGGGACACCACCGCTGCTCTGGACGGGGATCCCGGGAGCGATGACAGGGAGCAGCTGAGGTGTTTCTCTCCCCTCCATGGGTAGAGGGGGTTTGGTGGTCCCGGGGCCGGTGATAGCGACTGGAGGGTGGATGGCAGAAGTTGGGGAGGTGCAGGGTCGCGGGCGCGGCAGCACAGTACCAGGCGGCACGGTGGTACTCACTCAGCCAGTAACGTACACGGAGTCCCTGGTAAAACAAACGGCTGGATGGATGGGTCCCACAGACGCTGCGGTGGTCACTCCCGGTAGGTTGGCGGTAACTGTCTCTCCCTGCACCTTTGTTGTGTTTTCGGCCCCCGATGGCTTCCCACCGGTGACCCGCTTCCCAGCGGTGTGGTTGCCAGAGGAGCCCCTTTTGCCCGCAGGCGCTGGCCCTGGGAACTCTAGCTGTGGCGGTAGCTGTATTTCCCTTCACGGTTGAGCGGTTGCCTTCAATCGGGTGTTTGCTGCTGGGAAACCCCGGAGGTTCCCGTCGCTGACGGATTTGACCGGTTTAACGGCAACTCCAAGCCTGGTCGGGGTCCGTAGGCCCTGCCGAATGGTGCTGGCTTCTCTTCGCTCCCAGGTCCAGTACCGGCGGGCCACTGCCCGACCCCGGTCCTTACGGTTGTGCGTCAATCGGCCTCGCCTGCAGACGGTCACCACTGCCTGCCAACCTTGTTGTATGTGTCCGGGCCACGTACCCGGACACGGTCAGTCTGCTCCACTACCACTTCCCTCAGCTCTCCAAACTGTTCTCCTTCCTTTTCCCGACTCCAGGACTGTGAACTCCTCAGTGGGTGGAGCCAACCGCTTGGCTCCACTCCACCTGGTGTGGACATCAGTCCCTGGAGGGAGGCAACAAGGATTTGTGTGTGACTCTGATGTTCCTAACCGGGGTGTGGGGTGTGTTGTTGCTGTACCTGTGACGTCCTGGCTTGTCCAGGGTGCCACATTCCCCCTTGGTTAAACGCAGACCGTCCGCGGACTGCCCGTCCATCACCAGTTTTATTAACTGTAGAAAAAGGGTAAAAACACATAAACATTCAACATAAGCATTACTTTATAACTTCCCTTAACGGGAGGCATGGTACTTTTAACGTTACTAAATGGTAGTCAATTTTTGTTAACAACGGCTTCCGCTCTCCCCCCGCCCAAACAACCTGGCCCTGATGCTGCCCCTAAGAAGTGGGCAGCACCCCTTGCCCCAGTCCAGAACCAAATTGCCCGAGCGGGTACGGTCTCTTTCAGGGGACCCACGTCCATGGGGGACCCCTGACCCCCGGAGGATCGCCACCGGTTACGGTAGTGGCGGGCCTGGGCCATCCATTTCCTCCAGGCCCATCCTCCCAAATCAGCCTTTCCGGAGGCGGGTAACGGTATAAGCCAACAGTTTTATTTACATGCCACTAGTTTGTGGTTGCCCTGCAAGTTCTCTGGCTTGTCCGTAAGCAGTTCCTTACGCAACGATGCAGAAAGTCCCAACGGGGACTAGTTGCCAGCAGGCCGGTTAAATCACGGTGAAAATCAAGTTACATCTTCGGCTGATTACTTTCTTATCATTCGGTTACTTAACGGTACTGGTGGTCCCAACGGGGACAACTTGCAGCGGAGGGACCGCTGACATCACTGCTGGTTCACTACAGCGGCCGGAGGACGGGACTGGGCCTGTGCTTGGGCCTCCTGACTGCCCCTCAGTTTGGCGTCCAGGGCGAACCAGCCCCTCTCTCACAGTGCCGTGTGTACTGCACTAGGTCCCCTGGGAGCAGGTTACGGTCCGGGTGGTCCTCCGGTAAATGTGCGTTGACGTCCCGGCGGGCCACGAAAACTTCGGCCTCCAGGCCAGGTATTTGATGGTGAAGTCGTAATTGGCTAGCCTGGCCACCCACCACTGCTCCAAGGCACCCAGCTTAGCTTTGTCCAGATGGGTTAATGGGTTATTGTCTGTGTAAGCGGTGAACTTGGCTGCTGCTAGGTAATGGCGGAACCGCTCGGTGATAGCCCACACCAGTGCTAAGAGCTCGAGGATGAAAGAGCTGTAATTCTCAGGGTTCCTTTCCGTAGGTCGGAGTTTTCAGCTAGCATAGGCGATCACCTTCTCCCTTCCGTCTTGGACCTAGGATAACACCGCCCCCAAGCCTACATTGCTGGCATCGGTGTAGAGGATGAACGGGAGGCTGTAGTCGGGGTACGCTAGGATTTCTTCCCCGGTCAAAGCCGTCTTCAGCTGGCGGAAGGATTCTTCGTGCTTTTCCCCCATGCCAACGGGGTTCCCAGAGGTTTACCACCCTTGGTCTGTCCCACAAGGAGGTCTTGCATGGGGGCAGCCATTTTCGTGTACCCCTTAATGAAGCGGCGGTAGTAGCCCACCAGCCCCAGGAACTGTCTCAACTCCCTCACCGTGGTCGGTGTCGGCCAATCTTGTATGGCAGTGATCTTCTCTGGATCTGGGGCGACGCCTTCCGCGCCCACCACATGTCCGAGATACTGCACTCTGGGCTTCAACAGGTGACATTTGGAGGGTTTCAATTTCATCCCATACTTGGCAAGGGACGTGAACACCTCAGCTAGGTTCTCCAGGTGGGCTTCATACGTCTGTGAGTACACAATTACATTGTCCAGGTACAACAAGACGGTCTCAAAATTCAGATGTCCCAGACAGCATTCCATTAGCTGTTGGAAGGTTCCAGGGGCGTTGCACAGCCCGAACGGCATGCTGTTGAATTCACAGAGTCCCATGGGAGTAGCGAAGGCGGTCTTCTCACGGTCTTCGGGCGCCACGGCCACCTGCCAGTACCCACTGGTTAGGTCAAGGGTAGAGAAGTAGTTAGCGGTTCTCAGCGCGGCTAGAGATTCTTCAATATGGGGCAGAGGATAGGCATCTTTATGCGTTATCTGGTTGATCTTCCGGTAATCCACACACATTCTCAAGGTGCCATCCTTTTTCTTGACCAGCACCAGCGGAGCTGCCCAGGGACTGCAGCTATCCCGAATAACCCCCGCCTCTTTCATGTTCCTCAACATGTCTTTGGCGCATTGATAGTGTGCGAGCGGGATGGGTCTATACCTCTCCTTAATGGGGGGGTGTTTGCCGGTGGGGATGTAGTATTGGACCCCTCTAATCTGCCCAAAATCCAGTGTTTTTTTTTCTGAAAACTTGCTCATACTCCTGCACTACCCGGTATACCCCGTCTCTGTGATGTGTGGGGGTATCGTCAGTGCCTACGTGTAATTCTCGACACCACTCATCTAACCGTTCAGAGGACGTGTGGTGACTGGCTGAAGGTGGGGAGGTCGGGGACGCAGTCTCTTGGATGGCGTAAGGGCCCAGGGTAAGTACCTTGGCAAGGGTAGCGTACCGGGGGAGCCTAACCTCCTCCTCCCCACAGTTTAACACCCTCACGGGCACTCTCCCCTTCTTAACGTCTACCACTCCCCGGGAGGCCATTACAGTGGGCCAGTGTTTTGAGGGCGTGGGCTCTACCATGGCTGGGTAATCACGTCCCTGGGGACCTACCGCTGCCCTACACCAAATCATCATTTCGCTCCAGGGAGGCACAATTAAAGGGGCCACATCCATCACTGTCACTCCCCCAATCTGTAGCTTTTCGAAGATAGTGGCCACGGAGGACCGGTCCCCCTCGGCCCAGGTCTCCGTCTCCTGCTCAGCCGCGCCAGTTAGCTGCCCCAGCACCACCGCTGCACGCTGCTTATTAGTGAGGGGGTACAGTTCTAGGAGCGCGCTAAGCTTCTTTCGGAAGACCTGCAAGGTGTCAGGTTTCCCGATGTACTGTGGCAGCCAGGTAGCTACGGGCACATAGGGCAAGGAGAACAGCATCACCTGAGCAAGGGCGGGGGCTGCGGCTCCTCCCGCTCCTGCGGCCAGAGCACAGCCGGGCCCATTTCCATCTACCGGCACTCCTGCGGCTACGTCCACCGCTCCTCCAGCGGCTCTGTCGGGCGCAGACACCTTGTGTCCGTCCCCCCTTGGTTTCTTTTCGGCACCTCCTCTTCAGGGGTGGAGCTTCGGCTTTCGCGCCTCCACTGCTTGGGAAGACGCTTGAGCGGAGAACTTTACGCGCCCAAGATGGCGGCTTCCGAAAATTTTCGGCCGGACACCTCCGGCGGGACACAAGGCGCACTTCTACCAGGCGGTAGAATGGTAAGATCCTGTTCGTGACGCCAAGTTGTCGCGGGCGGAGGAGGGGACGCTGCGCTCACCACGCTCGGGTCCGGCGCTGCTGCTCGGTGGCTCGAGTGGTGGGTCGGATCCGGGGACTCGAGCAGCGCTCCTCGCCCGAGAGTGAAAGGGGATGATTTCTGGGTTTGGGAAGTCAGTTCGTGATGCCACCCACGGCTTGTGGTGATAATGGGACACCACCGCTGCTCTGGACGGGGATCCCGGGAGCGATGACAGGGAGCAGCTGAGGTGTTTCTCTCCCCTCCGTGGGTAGGGGGGGTTTGGTGATCCCGGGGCCCGGTGATAGCGACTGGAGGGTGGATGGCAGAAGTTGGGGAGGTGCAGGGTCGTGGGGGCGGCAGCGCAGTGCCAGGCGACACGGTGGTACTCACTCAGCCAGTAACGTACACGGAGTCTCTGGTAAAACAAACGGCTGGATGGACAGGTCCCACAGACGGCTGCGGTGGTCACTCCCGGTAGGTTGGCGGTAACTGTCTCTCCCTGCACCTTTGTTGTGTTTTCGGCACCCGATGGCTTCCCACCGGTGACCCGCTTCCCAGCGGTGTGGTTGCCAGAGGAGCCCCTTTTGCCCGGAGGCGCTGGCCCTGGGAACTCTAGCTGTGGCGGTAGCTGTATTTCCCTTCACGGTTGAGCGGTTGCCTTCAATCGGGTCTTTGCTGCTGGGAAACCCCGGAGGTTCCCGTTGCTGACGGATTTGACCGGTTTAACGGCGACTGCAAGCCTGGTCGGGGTCCGTAGGCCCTGCCGAATGGTGCTGGCTTCTCTTCGCTCCCCGGTCCGGTACCGGCGGGCCACCGCCCGACCCCGGTCCTTACGGTTGTGCGTCAATCGGCCTCGCCTGCAGACGGTCACCACCATCTGCCAACCTTGTTGTATGTGTCCGGGCCACGTACCCGGACACGGTCAGTCTGCTCCACTACTACTTCCCTCAACTCTCCAAACTGTTCTCCTTCCTTTTCCCGCCTCCAGGACTGTGAACTCCTTGATGGGTGGAGACAACCGCCTGGCTCCACCCCACCTGGTGTGGACATCAGCCCCTGGAGGGAGGCAACAAGGATTTGTGTGTGACTCTGATGTTTCTAACCGGGGTGTGTTGTTGCTGTACCTCTGACGTCCTGGCTTGTCCAGGGCGCCACATTCCTCTAAAGCTGTCCGAATTTCTGGGCTACTGTGCATCTCCAAATTTCCAAAGCTATAAAAGCCAAGCTGTCTCTGATTGTAGCATTGGAGGGAGCAAGAACTGTGAAGCTTTAGGAGTGTGCCGCTCTTGGCAAGTAGGAAGCTGAGAGGCAGGGAAGCGGTGTGCTCATGAAGTAAGAAGATATTACACACCTTTAAAGGTTGCATTACAGGGAATCTGTCAGATGATTTTTGTGTATCATACTAACAGTAACCTGAAATAGGGCCTGGGCAGCCTTTTCAGGATATGTAACTTTTATTCCCGTACGTTGCTGTCATGCGGTATTTGGCTCTGCACTCGCCGGGTGTCATGACAGCGTTGGACTCTGTTCACACTGCAGAGTCTGACAAGCAGCCTGAGATCTTTTAGTTGCACAGCCTGTCACGGACGTCGGCTGTGTTTTGCTTCTCTGCTCTCCAGTACAGCAGGAGCTAATTCCTGCTGGCTTGTGAACTGATGCTAGGAGCTCAGGCTGCTAATGACCATTCACAGCCACCTTCACCCGTTATAAGGTTCTGAATCCTGTTGCTGGTCGCCGGATATAGCTTCAGCGATCCCGGTCTCTATGGTTATCCAGTTTCATGGTGATCTACAGTTGCTTTTCTGTGTAGTGCCTAGCTACCATCAAGCCTACCTTCAAGATAAGAGACAGCGCAGGTCTTGAGTCTGAGGGCCAGCCTAGGGGCCCCTGTTCCAGCTATACACCCCTGTGATAGTTGCCAATTATATTGCTATAAGGCCTTGAAATGTTAGGGTCTCCTGCAGACTAGTCAAGTGTATGTAAATGCCTCATGCATAATCACCCCCTTCCATCGCACACCCCACTGTGCGGTGTGAGTGATTGGTGCAGACTGTCCATATTTATTTGTTAGAGAAAGTGAAACTAATCCTGCAGATCTGGACCAATCACTGATGTCACACAGACGGGTAGGTGGGGGAAGGGGGTGCATACATAGGCGTTTACATAGACTTGACTAGTCTGCATGAGACCATAATATTTCAAGGGCTTATAGCAACACTGAAAGGGCTGCCCAGGCCCTATTTCAGCATACTGTTAGTATAATACACAAAAATCACCTCACAGATTCCATTCAACCAGTTGCTACCTCCATGCATTTTGTTCCTGCAATTACAGCAAAAACTCCTCATCTCCATGCAATGCTTCTGTATTTTTGCAGTTCTACCATATTATCAGGACAAAAAAAAATCAACTTGGCGGAAACATATGAACACAGCCCAAACCGAATAGTCATACTCTGCTTTGTCTATATTTTAGATATCAAGCATTTCCACTTAAAAAAGGCATAATGTTTGCAGAGAAAATCTAATGCATGGTCAAATATATTAAATAATTGAAGGGATATTGCTATTTTTTATTCAATTATGACTTCCAGAATTTCAATGATATTAGAATATCACATTTAGGACTCGCTCACATAAGCGACTACATCAGACAAGTGCTATTCAAATGTTTAATGGTATAGATCTTAGTCCTATGTTAGTGTGCTGCCCCCGTGACAGCCGACGGGGTGCTTGGATCCGGATCCGCAGTGGCTTGAGGGGTCTCTGGACCTGAGGCGGGGTCGCGCGGCCACTCAAAATGAAAAGGGGGTTATATACAAGGGGTGAAAAATAAAGTTTGTGACGCCACCCTCGGGTCGTGGTAATGTGAAATACCACCGCTGCTGTGTTTGGGGAAGTGCCTGGGAGCGATGGGAAGGCAGCTTGTGATGTCAACACCTCCATGGGCAGGGGGAAGGTGTCCTGGGGCTCGGTAGTGGAAGGATGGGGACCCGTCGGGAGGAAAGGGGCACAACGTACTCACACAGTCCAGAAATTCTGACACCGACAATGGGTAAACTAAAGTCCTGAATGCCCTGCAGATGTTGTTGGAGCACGCTGGGTCCGTGCCCTTTTGGCGTTGCTGGTTGGTCTGAAGCCTTGTCCCTTGGCACTGTGTGTTTACTCTTTGTGGATCCCTTTTGCCTGAAACTACTCGGGTCCCACTCACCCGTGTGGCTAACGGAGTGAGCTTGCTCTCAGGGTTGATGTTTGGGATTTTCTGGACAGTTTTTGGAAGTCCTTTCCCTCTCGTTGCGCTAGTACCCCGATTTTGGAGCGGGTCGAGAACGGCTCGTGAAGACTCCGTCCTCGTCGGATAAATTACTGTGCTGCGTGAAGCTACTTCCCAGCCTAGGGTCCGCGTACTCCATCGTGCCCTGGCCCCTGCCCAGTTGTAGCACAAGGCCGCCGAACTGCCCTCCGTGGCAGTACTGTGCCCCTTGCCACTACCCCCTGCGACCGGGGTTCCAGCTCCTTCCAGGCCAGGCCAACGTCCGGCACCTGGGACAGGAACAGGAGCCCAGCTCCGCAGTGTGACCTTTCACTATCACCGCTGCGCTCGAACTCTCTCTACTCTGACACTTCTGGACCTCCTTCTACCATCCCTCCATCTGGGCGGCCCTATTCCCCTCAGACTGCCCAATGGGTGTCTGGTGGGTGTGGTGCAGAGTGTTCCTCAGGATTTGTGTATACCTGTTCTTAGCAACACCAAAGGGACAGGACCCGTAACCAACGAGGAGCAGGTACAATGCATAAGGGCAGGCTGCACAGTACCCGTGTGATGACCTGATAGGCCAGGGCGTCACATTAGTCTATGGGGCAGTGCTGATCAGCTTACTGTTTGCAGCATACTGCGATTGTCAGCTTATATCGTCTCAAGCACAACCACTCAAGTCTAAAGCCGGCTTTACACGCAACGACATCGCTAACAAGATGTCGTTGGGGTCACGGAATTCGTGACACACATCCGGCCTCGTTAGCGACGTTGTTGCATGTGAAACGCACGAACGACCATTAACGATCAAAATTACTCACCATATCGTTGATCGTTGTCCGGTCGTTCTAATCCCGATTATCGTTGCTGTTGCAGGACGCAGATTGTTCGTCGTTCCTGCGGCAGCACACATCGCTATGTGTGACACCGCAGGAACGAGGAACATCATCATACCTGCGGAAGCCCGCAATGAGGAGGGAAGGGTGGGCGGGATGTTCGACAAACTCAACTCCACCCCTCCGCTTTTATTGGGCGGCCGCTGATGGGGCGGTTTACCGGCCCCAGCGACGTCGCTAGGCAGGTAAGTATGTGTGACGGGTCCTAGCGATGTTGTGCGCCATGGGCAGCGATTTGTCAGTGACGCACAACCGACGGGGGCCACTTAAGGGTGCGTGTAAAACCAATGGACTGCACTCACAAACAATGGAGAATGTAGAGAAATTAAATTCTCCATCTTCTTCACACCTGTTATATGATTTTCTCATGTGAGAGAATCGGATCACAGTAAACTGGCACTTGACACTTGGATCAGAGTTTGAGCTGAGCGTTATAGCATAATTGACCCAATTCTCTCGCATGAGAGAATCTATGGCCATGTGATGGTAGTCTTAGGGGCACTTTACACGTTGCGACATCGCTAGCATCGGCTAGCGATGTCGAGCGCGATAGTACCCACCCCCGTCGCACATGCGATATCTTGTGATTGCTGCCGTAGCGAACATTATCGCTACGGCAGCATCACACGCACATACCTAGTCGGCGACGTCGCTGTGACCGCCGAACAATCCCTCCTTCAAGGGGGAGGTGCGTTCGGTATGACCGCGACGTCCCTAAGCGGCCGGCCAATAGAAGTGGAGGGGCGGAGATTCTTCCTTCCGCATTGACGGTGGACGCAGGTAAGGAGATGTTTGTCGCTCCTGCGGCTTCACACACAGCGATCTGTGCTGCCGTAAGAACGACAAACAACATCGTACCTGCAGCTGGAGCGACATTATGAAAATGAACGACGTGACACAGATCAACGATTTTTGACTGTTTCACGCTCGTTCATCGTCGCTCCTAGTATTTACACATTGTGATGTCCCTACCAGCGCCGGATGTGCGTCACTAACGACATGACCCCGACGATATTTCGGGAGCGATGTCGCAACATGTAAAGTACCCCTTAGGGTATTCTCACACGAGCGGGAAAAACGGACAAGTACAATGCGAGAAAATCTCACATTGCACTCTGACAAACGTTAGTCAATGAATGAGAGCAGTTGGTCTGGATGCGAGAAAAGTAGCAATATGCTGCGATTTGATCCAGAATACGTTCGAGACTCGCCAATACAAGTCAATGGGTGCAAGGAAAAAAACGGATGTCACACGGACGACATGCGAACCATCCTAGTGACATCAGTTTGTCTACATACAAATCTATCATGCAGCAGAGAACACTGAAAATGCTCCTGTACATGACTGTAAATGAGTAACAGCTGCTGAGGAAAAAACGGATTGCACACTGACAGCGCACTGACAGCATACTGACAGCATACTGAGAGCACACTGATGACAAGTGAGAAAAAAATCACCCTACTCTCGCAAACGAGAATGGGATCATTTTTTCATATGTTCGTGTGAGTCCAGCCTTAGCGTAAGCTCACAAATGGCAGCTATACTGCAGATTTTTTGTCTGGATTTGTGAGCAGAAAGTCTATTACAGGAGAAACAAATTGAATTAAATATTTCCAGGACTTAAATTTAGCAGAATGGCAAGTAATGTCACAGGTTTTCATTTCTTGTTTTACCTTTAAACGCTGACGATTGTGACACACATTGCAGGGAAAAAGATCACTGTATGCTGCAGCAACATCACAGCATGGTGCAAGTGTGTTGCCCCTGTGCCAGCAGCCGGCGCTGCTCGGGTCCGGACCTTCAGGGGTGGTGGCTTGAGGGTCTCCGGACCCGAGGGTCTCACGGACACACCGAATAAAAGTGAGGACGTATATGTACGGGCTGGGCCGTATTAAGTTTGTGACGCCACCCACGGTGCGTGGTGAATTGGGACACCACCGCTGCAGTTATGGGGCGCCCGGGGGAGATGTTGTGCAGCAAGTTGTTAAACCCTCCGTGGGCAGGGATGGTGGCCCCGGGGCCCGGTGGCTCGGTGTGGGGGATAGCAACCGCAGGGGGTGCTGGTATACTCACTGTTAGTAAAACACAGGAGTCTCTGGTAAACCAAGGTGATGGTGGCCGGTGCCACGGCCAGTTGCATTCAGGGTCCCCTACCCGGCTGGTGGTCTCTATCTCTGTCCTCTGCACTGTTTTAAGTAGAAATGACTTCCCAGTTTGAAACGTAGGAGTCTGCTCCCAGCTGGATGTGGCCTAAAGAGCCGTGCCCGCAGACGCTGGCCCGTGGGATCTATGGGCCCTGGCGGTGACCTCTTATCCCTAATCGGTGGGCTGTTGTCTTCTATGAGGGACTTTGGGTGGGACAGGACCTCTAGTCCTGGCCTCAATCGGTTAATTAACCAGTCTGCTTGGTTCCGGTTTCTGCCTTAAGGGTCCGAGTACCCCCCTTATGCTACGGTTTCCGGGTCGGTTCCCCGTGTCGGTACCGGTGGGCTACAACCCTGTCCCGGTCCACCTTGGTTCCACCGAGCCATCTTCCTATCTCCTGCTGATGGAGACCACCATCTGCCACCTAGCCAGTGGCACCAGGGCTCCTACCCTGGTACCGTTCAATCTGGACTTCTTCCGCTGGAGCTACACTTAGCTCCAGCCCACACTCCTCTCCAACTTGAACTCCAAAACTTATCTGCTTGCTTTCCCGCCCCGGGCTGTCTGGACCCCTGGGTGGGCGTGTTCCAACCGCCTGGTCACGCCCACTGGTGTGTCTATCTTTCCATAAGGGGGGTGACTAGGGTTTCAGGTCGGCTGTGTGTTGCCTAATGAGGGAACGGTGTAGGCCTAATTGTGACTATCTGGTTTTGCCAGGGCGTCACACAAGTGTACCGTGGTGTACCGTGACTGCAATAAGCAAGGCGCACTACTCACGTTTGCAAGTACCTGGCTTGTCTCAATGCAATTCCATTCACTTGCATTATCCTGCGATGTAGCATCCACACAAAGAGGTATTTGGCCACGGTGCCTGTGTCATGGCCAGAGTCACTGTGTAGCCCCTGTCTTGTTGTATAGGGGGAAAATTTCATTAGCAAAATTCATAAAAGTCCACATGTGATACATGTAGATTCTGCTGCAGATTCACAGCGGATTTCTTGGCAATAATTAAAACAAGGGAAATCTGCTGAAAAATCCAACTACGATAATCTGATTTGCGCTCACATTTCTAAACTTGCATGATAATATTTCAAAGCTGGTTAAGTTTTAAAATAACTGATAATTTTTACATCCATTGGGTACTTCAACTGATCTTCTGGATCAACCAATATTAGATTACATGAAAAATGTTACATTTTGAAGGAGTTATCTAGTGCCAGGACCAATATATTGATGCCTTTATCCTTTAGATAGGTCGTAATTATCAGATAGGTATGGGTCTGCAAAAGAGCACACCCTGATTAGGTGATATTGGTGGCATGGCTGCCGGAAGTACACAGTGTGCAGAGTTAAAACACTAGAGATTAGGTATTATTGAAGTAAGTAAGCTACAGGACCCAAGAAAAACCATTACGCAATATATGAAACTGTGGTGGTCCTGATTCCATACATTATGTACTACGGTTGAATAAAACAATTTGTGCTGCCCTATTTCTGCATCTAGGCAGCTGGACCAAGGTAGTCTTCTTGTATCCTTGGTGCAACTTTCTCTTTTTAGGTCCCATGACTGTAACAATGTGCATTGTGTCACAACCTCATGAATCGTGGAGCCTAGACAGCACAAGTGGATACCAATATCTGAACCCTTGCCAATCTGATATTGATGACTTGTCCTAAAATTAGATTAGGAATATGTCAGTGTCGGACAAGAATATGTTGCAATTTCTTAATCTCTTAATTTCCTTTCATTTTTTTTCACAGGCTCCTTATATATGCCAATGTCTTTTTAGCTTTAATACCTATAACGATCTTCCTAATGCTTCATATGTCATACAAAAATTGTTACCGGTATGCAGACTGGATGTCTCAAAATCAGCATTTCGATCTGTGGTGCATCAGAGTATTGGTAAGAATTCCTAAAACGTGTCTGCACCTTCAGCTGAAAAGCTATATATTGTCAATATAGTGGAACCTTGGATTACGAGCATAATTCGTTCCAAGTGTGTGCTCTTAAACCAAGGTACTCTTACATCAAAGCAAATTTTCCTATAGGAATAATTGAAATGCAGACAATTCGTTCCACAGCCCAAAAATATTTACTGTATTTATACAAACTTATTACAGTAATACAAAATAAGGAACTGTATTCATATAAAATTATTACAGTACACTAACACAAAATACTGTACAGTACAGTAAAAAACATATAAAATAAATTAAACTGCACTTTAGCTTACAATAGAATTGTTGGTGTGTGGGAAGTACAGGACAAGCAATGTGCTGCACTGGTTTGCAGAAAGAAAGCACAATATTGTATCTACACATGCAAATTGATAGACATGCTATATTGTACATACTGTACTGTACAGTGGTATACTGTATACAGTAAACAGTACATATGTACAGAAAGTTACCTCCAGAGCGGGTCAGAGCGTGGTGAAAGGACGGAACCGGAAGTGTCCACGGTGAGTATTTGCTCTTATTGCAAATGATTTCTCTTAAACCAAGTTACAAATTTGTAAAAAGTTTTGCTTGTCTTCCAAAACGCTCTCAAACCAAGTTACTCTTAATCCAAGGCTCAACTGGGATAATTATTTTATCAATAGTGCAAACATTGTGTGAAAGTAATTGTCCAGAATTAGAAAAATATGGCATCATGTGTATCAGCAGACAGAGACAGAAGATGGCCCATGCAATAACAGTATGTTGGCCCTTTTGGAGACCAGTATCTCGTTATTTGGAAATAGAAGTGAACCCCTTACCTCTTTAGCCCCTGTGCGGCTGTATAGGCTACACCAATGATACAGTGGCATGCAAAAGTTTGGGCAATGGCTTGTTCATTATCATCGTTAGGAAAGGCCAGGTGATTCAAATTTCCTAAATTTATAAAAATACAGACTCCTCTAACCTTGTGCCAAAAAACACAGCCATGGGTTTTCTAAGCACATGCCTAGCACTCTGAAACTGAAAATGTTGAAAGCCCATAAAGCAGGAGACGGCTATAAGAAGATTGCAAATCGATTTCAAGCTGCCTTTTCCTCAGTTTGAAAGGCAATCAAGAAATGGCTGGAGGTCAAGATAAGGTCTGGAAGACCAAGCAAAATTTCTGTGAGAGCTGCTCATAGGATTTCTAGAGAGGCAAATCAAAACCCCCACTTGACTGCAAAAGACCTTCAGATTGTGGTACATTGATCTACTTACTGTTCAGTGATAACTGGACAATTATGGCCTTCATGGAAGAGTCATCAGAAGTAAACCTCATCTGCATCCTCACCATAAAATTCTGAGCCAGAAGTATGAAAAAGAACATATAAACAAGCCTTAAGGCCGCTTTACACGCAGCGACATCGCTAACGCGATGTCGTTGGGGTCACGGAATTCGTGACGCACATCCGGCCTCGTTAGCGACGTCGTTGCATGTGAAACATACAAGCGACCGCTAACGAGCAAAAATACTCACCTTATCGTTGCTCGTTGGCATGGTGCTCTTTTCCCAATTATCGTTGCTGTTGCAGGACGCAGGTTGTTCGTCGTTCCTGCGGCAGCACACATCGCTATGTGTGACACCGCAGGAACGAGGAACCTCACCTTACCTGCAGCCGCCCGCAATGAGGAAGGATGGAGGTGGGTGGGATGTTCGTCCCGCTCATCTGGTCGGCCGCTTAGTGACGTTGCTGTGACGCCGAACGCACCACCCCCTTAGAAAGGAGGCGGTTTGCCAGTCACAGCGACGTCGCTAGGCAGGTAAGTAGTGTGACGGGTCCTAGCAATGTTGTGCGCCACGGGCAGCGATTTGCCCGTGACGCACAACCGATGGGGGTGGGTACGCACACTAGCAATCTTGCTAGTGAGATCGCAGCATGTAAAGCGGCCTTTATGCATGTTGGAAATAAGTCTTGTGGACCGATGAGGTTAATATAGAGCTCTTTGGCCACAATAATCAAAAATACTGTATGTATGTAGGAAAAAAGGGCACAGAATTTCAGGAAAAGAACATCTCATCAACCATTAAGCATGGGCGTGGATCAATCATGCTTAGGGATTGTGTTACAGCCAATGGCACAGGGAACATTTCATGAGTAGACGGAAGAATGGATTAAATGAAATTTCAACAAATTCTTGATGAAAACATAACACTATCTGTAAAAAAGCTTAAGTTGAAAAACAGATGGCTTCTACATATGGATAGTGATCCTAAACACATCAAAATCCACAATAGACTACTCCAAATGACGCAAGCTGAAGGTTTTACAATAGCTCTCAAAGTCCCCTGATCTGAACGTCATTGAAAATGCGTAGCTAGACCTCAAAAGAGCAAAGAGCAGTGCATGCAAGACGACCAAGGAATCTCACAGAACTGGAAGAATTTTCCAAGGAAGAATGGATGGAAATCCCTGAAAGAAGAATTGAAAGACTCTTGGCTGGCTACACAAGTCTTTTACAAGCTATGAAATTTGCAAAGAGAGTGCTACTAGGTACCTATTATGCTGGGTGCTCAAACTTTTGCATAGAGCCATTTTTCTTTTTTGTTAATTTAAAAGATGAAAATATATATTGTTTTGCTTAAAATACAAAGGAAATGTGTAATCTTTAACTTTATGAAGATTAATGAGTATCTATATGGTGACAGCCTACTTATTACCAGTCATGGCTGAACTTGGACTGTTATGGCCTGTAGATTGTGCAGTGGGGAGCTATTACCGTAGAGGGAACACTACTTTACTGATTCATCAGACGTTTAACATTTTTATCCCAGTTTCCATTTTGGCAGCGCTGGGATGGGATGTGGGCACAACTGGGATGGGTGCCACAACTTGTCTAATTAACGATGAGCTGAGCCGTTCCTTGAACCAGAAATCTTACTCCAGTCACTGACTCAAGTAATATTTTTAAACTATAGTGTCATCGTTTATATTAGGCATCCCCCCATGAATTCGTAGGTTGTGAGTGGTTGTTTCATCAGTATTTTCAGTATTTTGCGCCTGTGTTGTCTTGACCTTTATGATTTAAGTTTATGTGATGTGTTTGGAATTTTGTATTTTTCGGTGAGTTGTTTGGCATTATATGGTAACTGTGTAAATGGATATACTATTATACGTATACAAGTAAATTATTTGGAAGCGAGTCCATGTATTCAGAGGCCCCATTTAACTGATTTTCAGTATAAGGTATTAATAACAGTTTAATACTGAGCTGTATCTCAACCAGGCTATAAGTCTTATAAAATTTGCCAAAATATTGCAAATCCTAAACAGTTACCCTGCTTTGTACCTCTTGGGACATTACAACTTGGCACTTATATATGATGATACTCCTGAATATAAAACAGTTCCTACAACTTGTTTTTTATTCTTTTTTGCCTTGCCTTTGGATAATGTCTTAGATTTGTTCTTTGTAGCAAAAAGACTACCATAGAAATGTAATGTGACTGCTGTGATATTTGCCCACAAATACTACTGTGATCTTGGCCCCGTTGTCACAAATAATTGTTTTAAACAGATCTGGAAATAAATGTAATCTATGTGACTGGTAGAAATCAGAATTTTAGAAAGTTATTGTGCACCCCCTGCTGGTTATCTTTGGCGCTGCACTTCTTTGATGTAAAGCTTGTTTTTTTTTAGTGAAACAGCAGGGATCAATGGGTATGTCTGCCTGTACTTATTTATGGCAGGTATGAGCACTCCTATACTTTGGACAGAATAATAATCTGCACCTTATGTGACTGTAGTCATACAGAATTAACCTGTCTTAAACATATGCCAGACTCTTCAGGGGATAAACAGTGTCTTGTGTGTTTCCTAGGTACACAATGGATTGGCTACGTACGCCACATGGACTTCCATTGCTACACTTGTCAACTTTGGCATTGTACTGAAATATAATGTTAGCGGTGTAGCAGACCCATACGTCAGCAGCGTGGTTCTCGGCCTTATTTTGTTTGCCCTCTTATTCTGGTAAGTTCTCATCACAATTTGATTATGTGTAAATTCTGTTTTATATTTCCTTAAACGTTTATATGCCAATTCACAATAATACAGTATAATATAATTATGGGTGGTTGACTAATTGCTTTTCTGGAATCTTAAAGGGCACCTATCATTTTTATTTTATGTCGTATATACTTAAACATGATGTCAATTTGTGGGTGTCCGTATTTTGAGACCCCCACCAATATCTCACATTATTGCTATGATACGCTCACAGAACCATGTACAGACTTAACAGACAGTCTACAAGCGCGTACTCAATGTGGAATACATCGTTCATAGGACCCAATTCATCATGATCGGTGTTGTTCATGCCGGTCTTGATGAGGGTGGAGCCAGCTTGATGCAGGAGCCATTGGCGCCTGGTTCATTACAGGTGCACATCTTCAAGGATCAGCACTGATCCTTGAAGATGTGCACTTGCTTGCAGAATTGAGCACATCAGAGCAGTGATTTAAATGATCTGTGGGGGGTCTCAGTACTCACCTACTGATCGGCAGTAAGTATGTAAAACATGAAAGTTTTAACTAAAAAATGATTTTTTTAACTAGAAAAAGAGTAAGGAATTGTATAAAATGAAGAAATAGCCATTACGTACCCTTTGAATTTTTTACAATTCCTGTTTCACCACTTGCTGCTCCTATACTATATTTGATGACATCTCATCCGTTATTCCTGTGTACAAAGCAGTGAATCACTGGCTGCAGTGGTGACTTGTCATGCATGTAACCATTACTGCAAAATTAACAGTCCCATGAAAAATGCAGAGAACCCATCTTAACTGGGTGTAGTAAACAACAAAAATAATGACACCCACATGGTATGCCGTAACTTTCAAGTTGGCATCCCCCAATGCTGCCATAATCACATAGAGTGGGTAAAATACGCATTGAACACGGTACCAATTTTTTAAGTAATATATATTTCTAAACTTGCTATTGGCATGAATTTATCACCAGATGTCAGTAACAACACATCCAATCCATATAGGCAAAGAAATAAAACCATAGATTTCCATATATTTAATAATGTATAATAATTAGAAATGACACGGGAAAAGTATTGAACATGATTACTGAAATGTATTTAATACTTTATACGAAAGGCTTTGTTGATGATGACAGCTTCCAAGATGTCTCCTATATGGAGAAACTAGTCGCATGCATTGCTTAGGTGTGTTTTTGGTCCATTCTTCCTCACAAACACTGTTTAAATCCTGAATGTTCTGTGAGCTCATTCTATGAACTCTGATCTTCATTTACTGCCATAAATTTTCTACTGGAGTCAGGTAAGGTGAGTGGCTCGGCCATTTTAGCAGATTACTTTCTTTGTCTGACACCAATTGAGAGGTTCCTTGGCTCTGTGTTTGTGATCATTGTCTTGCTTAAATGTCGACCCTCATTTCATCTTCATCATCCTGGTATATGGCAGCAGATTATTATCAGGAATGTCTCGGTCCATTAGTCCAGTCATCCTTCCTTCAATTTTCTGAAGTTTGCCAATGCCGTGTGCGGAAATTTCCTTGACTGTTCTAAATGTTGTTGAGCAAACATCAACCGCACTTAAGCATGCTTTTTGTTCAGCTTTGGAGTCTTGCATGGTGAACGTGCATACAGGCCATGACAGTATTGAAAAAATTCTATCACGTACAGTTTTTTTTCACAAACACTGACTCCATAGGCTTGTTTTTGCACCATACTTTGACCCTCTTGCATCACCTTTGGTGTCATTGGATTGGTTAGAAATTAATGGATGGTGCCCTGCGATTGGCTGCTGTGGGCAGAGAACATTTTCTCAATCCAGCTTTTAGACTAAGAAAAATAGTTGTGGAAAGTTTAGTTGATCGCACTAAAGTTCTCCTGCAACCACTCCACATTAAGCTTGAACTAATGAAGCAGTTTGTAAAAGCTCTACCGAAAGGAGACACTTTTAAGCACTTTTGTACCAAGTTTCAGGGACTGTCCAAAGCAAGACTGAAGGAAGGCGGTTCCGAATAGTCAGAAACTCATGAAGGATGACGTGTTTGAAAGAAAAATGAAAGTTGTTGAGAAAAAGGCTTGCAATCACTTTAAAGAAGTTGTGAAGAAATGTCTAGGTAACAACAAAGATCCAAAATTTAATTCCATTCTTGAGAACACTCTGAAATAGTTTAAAGCCTTGGGCTGTCTGCTGATGAATTTGAAGTTCCATTTATTTACATTCCCATTTGGAGAACGTTCCTGAAAACTTTGGTGCTGTTAGAGCAAAGAGAAAGATTTAATCAGGCTATCAAGGTGATGGAACGATGATACTAAGGTAGATGGAAAAATAACATGATGTGGTACAATAGCTGGATGCTTCACACAGGAGATCTGAAAGCCTTCTATAAGAGAAAAGTTATCAAGAGAAGTTTTGAAGAGAAAAGGAAAAGGCAGAATAATTTCCAATAAAATTGATTATATTTTTATATATAATATTGTGTACATTTTTGGCAACAATAAAGATTTTTCTTGTTCATCTCGCTTGTACATAATTTTATGTGTATTTTGTGTAAAATCCATAGTTGATGGTTAAAAATAAACAGTTTTTTTTAAAATCAGGACATAAGAAAACATAAAAATCAATGATTGGATTTGAAAACATTTTCATAAACCCAAATTTTGCTTACCCTCCTCTGTCTAAAATCTTGCGGGGAGAACCTGGTCATGGCAGGTTTATAGTGAAATTATGTTCTTTACACTCCCGGATCTTGGCCCCAACAGTGCTCACTTGAATCTTCAGCAGCTACGCAATTCTGTAATCAATGCCATCAGTATGTTTTTCAATAATAAGATTATGATGGTCTTGATACAGCTCACTGGTTTATCCATCATGAGATGTTTTTTTGTGTGGCACCTTGGTAATGGGAAACCTTTTTATAGGCCACCAGTTGATATTATTTTTCTTTAAGTGGCCGGATTGCTTTCTAATTACTGATAGATGTCAGCTGGTGTCATGACTGTCCATGATTTTTCTACCTCACTTTTTTCCTGTGTCATTTCTCATTACACATAACAATTAATGGCCATCTATAGTTTGATTTCTTTGCCTGTGTGGATTATATGGGTTTTTACTGACATCTGAAAATTCATGTCAACAGCACCTTAGCAATATATTTACTTAGAAAATTGGTGACAGGTTGAATAACTATTTCACTCGCTGTATATGGGAAAACCTTATAGATTGATGTCTTCTGGCATTAACCTACAGGTGATCCAGTGAATTAATGCCATATAGAGCTATATCTTGTGAATAATGGGCTCATTTGTAAAAAACAGCAGCTTGTTAATAGTTCTACAAATCCTTTTTATCTATTTTATGTGATATTTCAGTGCTTCTATATTATCTTTCTTTCCAAGGTTCCTGTTGGAAACATTTATGTTTGAAAAGTATGTGCGCTACACAGTTACCATTTACCCTGTAGCAGTTGTTGCTTCAGTTGGCATCTTTCTTGGGGTGGATGAGACCACAGAATTTTCTGACAATGAAATGATGAATGGTAAGACAGGTTTAATATATGTTTTTTTTTTATATCTATACCTTCCTTCCATGACTGACAGGCATCAGGATATACCTATTGTCATTGACTTGTTGGGCAGGAAAATAATTATGGAGAAAATATTGGGAGACATTGATATAAACTTGTGCCAAGGAGAAGATTTGCAAACAGCAATCAATTAACTTAGAGATGGGAGAATCAATTCATAGGACCCCAGTTCATTGGCCATGTCAGTAATCTGTGACTGCTGGACATGGGACAGGTGAATCTCCTTCCCTACTGTCATCCACATTTCCTCTTTTACTCTAGCTGGGGTGACATGACATCACATGCATCACACCGCAGTGATGACATCATGCCAGACTGGCTGATCAAAATAAGAGCTGGGAATACCATTAGGTAAGGAGACTCGCAGGGTTCCTGCCCAAAGGTCACAGCTTACTGACCTTGCTGATGGCCTGGAGTCCTACAAATTTATTTTCCCTTCTCTAAAACAAATTATATCTTTTTTATTGAAATTTGTATTCTGATTGGTTGCTATGGGTCACCGCTTCACTTTTCACCAGTCTTGATAAATATCTACCATTTTCCATTGCAGGTATTTCTTACATTGATTCAATGTTTAAAGGTTGTCCTACTCTATAATTTATTTTTTTAAATCAACTTGTAATGGTTAAGTGAAATAACGAAATGACTATTACTTACCTTACTGGCATGCTTCTGCTCCCATGACTGCTCTTCCCTGGGCTGCCAGATATGATGTGTTGATGTGATATATGACCACTACTGCTGTGACACATTGCCACTACAGCTATTGATTAGCTCCAACAGTCACATATCGTGTCCCATCACTAGAACAGATAAACAGAGATGTATATGTGGCGCCCTGTGACTAGTCGCCACAAATAATATCACACAATTAAATGTGCATTGCCATCTGTATAACATGTATTGTAAGACTTAGGCTGCTTTCACACATCCGGTTTTTGCTGAGCGGCACAATACGGCGCTTTGCAGAAAAAACGCAACCGTTTTTTTTTTTTGCCGCCGGTTGCGTTTTTTCCGCATAGAATTGCATTAGCGCCGTACTGTGCCGCATGGCCTTGCGTTGCGTCCGTTTTTTGCCGGATGCGGCATATTTAGCCCATGCGGTGGCTGGATGGAACGTTGCCTGGCACGTTTTTTGTGCGGTGAAAAAACCGCATCGCGCCGGATCCGGCGCAATGCGGCGTGATTTACAATGCAAGCTTATGGATGCCGGATGCGGCGTCCTGCGGCAAAAACCTCATCCGGCCACCGGATGCGGTTTTTTGCACTGCATATGCTCAGTATCAAGCGTCAAAAAATGGACGGGCCGCATGGAAAAACTCATGGAACGGATCCGTTTTTTCGCCGCATCCGTTGCATAGGTTTTTGAGCCGGATTGAGCTGCACTGCAAAAACCGGATGTGTGAAAGCAGCCTTAGTGAGAGTTTGGCATTCTCTGCTGCTCACAACAGAATACACATTTACATACACTCCATTAGAGAGGCTGTCACTCGAGAGAAAAACAACTTTTGAGTGATGAGCCCTAAAAGGAGAAAGGGGAGAAGCTTAGTTGCTAGGAAAATTTTAGTTCTGGCAATTGATCGATATGTGATGTGAAGTGAGGAGTGTACTTAGGAGAGGTCCTGTCCTGAGGTGATTTCTCTGGAGAGGCCAGCTACATTTGTCAGGGTATCAATCCCTAGGTCATCGGTGCCTTCAAGGTTGGTGACAAAACTGAGAGACTGCAGCCTTTTTATAAGGGGCAGTGACATTTGCCTTGGATTACAGTGGCACGTGTGAGTCAAGAAACTTCTAGAAGAGTTAGGCCCTGTTCGCACTTACCGGATTTTGCCACGGATTTTCTGCGGATTTGCTGCATGTTTCGCTGCAGAAAATGTTCATAACATCTCTGCAGTGAATCACCAGCAAAACCTATGGGAAAAAAAAATCCTGTGCGCACTAGGCGGATTTTGACAGCTGCATGTTTTGCTGCGGGATTCCTGCAGCAAAAACAATTGCATGTCAATTCTTTTCCGCACGTCGCTGCGGGATTTCACTCCATTGACTCCAATGTAATCGTGAAATCCCACAGGGAATAACGCAGGAAGCAAATTCTGTGCGGTTCACTGCGTTTTCCTGCGTTATTCCCTGCGGTATTTCACGGTTTACCTCTGGTAATGTACATCGCTTGCCTGCGGTTTTGCAGGGAAGTGATGTCATTACAGGAAGAGGAAGCAGAGCAGAGAGTAAACACACACACAGATCACAGACACACACAGACATCACAGACATAGAACACAGACCCAGACACAAAGGATACACATAGAAAGCAAACGGAAATATAGAAAACAAAACACGTGGGCTCCGCTGTATATTTACCGTCCAGCTGAGGTAAGCACACAGCGGCGGCCCGGTATTCTCAGGCTGGGGAGGGAGAGGGGCAGGGTTAATGTCCCCTGCCTCCCTCCCCCTCCCGCAGCCGAGAATATCAGCCGCAGCTGCCCCGGGACTGTTGCATGCATTATGCGGCAGTACCGGAGTGTCCCCGGCTCTTCTTGCTGCCGTGTAGCAGTGGCAGTCAAGGTAATACAAGGAGTTAATGGTGGCGGATCACCGCCATTAACTCCAGGCTTGATCATGGCAGCGTCTATGTGACAGCTGACATGATCAACCCGTAAGTAAAGTGAAAAAACACACCGAAAAAATCCTTTATTTTAAATAAAACACAAATAAGCCTCGTTCACCCTTTTATTAACCCCTCCTGAAACAAAGCTCCGACATAATCCACAGCTCCGACGTAATCCACAGCTCCGGCGTAATCTACAGCTCCGGCGTCCTGCGATGCTTGCATCCAGCCGCGACTGACATAGCGCTGAATGCAGCCTCGCAGCGAGACAGCAGAGGTAACTCCAGGGCATTTCCCACGGCCGGTAATGTGAACTCACTGCCGACCGTGAGAAATGCAGAGTATGCTCACAGGGACTCTATCTATCTCTCTATCTATCTATCTATCTATCATCCTTCTATCTATCCCTCTGTCTGTCTATCTATCTATTCTTCTATCTATTCTTCTGTCTATTTCTCTATCTCAGAATGAAATGACTTTTTTTTTTCAATGTGCTTTATTGCATTGAATGCAATAAAGCACATACCAACCCGCACGTGGCAAAACCGCGGCAATAAAGCGAACAATACCGCGGTAAAACCGCAGCAAACCGCGGCAAACCTCATGCGGTTTTTGGGTGTGGTTTGCCGCGGTTTTTTACCGCGGGTGCGGTAATCTTTGGAATTTGGAATTTGCAGCATTAGGAGGTCACATTCACTGAAATAAAAAGCTATTTAAATCCAAAACATCCTAACAGGCGAAGTTACATGTTAACATATGAACCCTTCTTTGTTATCACCTTCACAATTCTTGCATCCATTGCACTTGTGAGTTTTTGGAGAGTTTCTGCTTGAATTTCTTTGGATGATGTCAAAATAGCCTCCCAGAGTTGCTGTTTTGATATCAACTGCCTTCCACCCTCATAGATCTTTTGCTTGATGATATGCCAAAGGTTCTCTATACGGTTGAGGTCAGAGGAAGATGGTGGCCACACCATAAGTTTATCTCCTTTTATGCCCATAGCAGCCAATGACACAGAGGTATTCTTTGCAGCATGAGATGGTGCATTGTCATGCATGAAGATGATTTTGCTCCTGAAGGCATGTTTCTGCTTTTTGTACCATGGAAGAAAGTTGTCAGTCAGAAACTCTATATACTTTGCAGAGGTCATTTTCACACCTTCAGGAACCCTAAAGGGGCCTACCAAATGTCTCCCCATAATTCCGTCCCAAAACATGACTCCTCCACCTCGTTGCTGACGTCGCAGCCTTGTTGGGACATGGTGGCCATCCGCCAACCATCCACTACTCCATTCATTTGGGCCATCCAGGGTTGCTCAACACCCATCAGTAAACAAGACTGTTTGAAAATTAGTCTTCATGTATATCTGGGTCCACTGCAACCGTTTCTGCTTGTGAGCACTGGTTAGGGGTGGCCGAATAGTAGGTTTATGCACCACAGCAAGCCTTTGAAGGATTCTACACCTTGAGGTTCGAGGAACTCCAGAGGCACCAGCATCTTCACATATCTGTTTGCTGGTTTGTAATGGCTTTTTAGCAGCTGCTCTTAATCCGATGAACTTGCCTGGCAGAAACATTCCTCATTCTGCCTTTATCAGCATGAACACGTATGTGCTCTGAATCAGCCACAAATCTCTTCACAGTATGATGATCCGCTTAAGTTTTCGTGAAATATCTAATGTTTTCATCCCTTGTCCAAGGCATTGCACTATTTGATGCTTTTCGGCAGCAGAGAGATCCTTTTTCTTTACCATGTTACTTGAAAACTGTGGCCTGTTTAATATTGTGGAACATCCAGTTTTCCTTTTATTGGGTTCACTTGGCAAACTAATTATCACAGGTGTCTGAAATTGATTTCAGTGATCCAAAGAACCCTGAGACACAATACCATCGATGAGTTTCATTGAAAAAAAAAATAAACAATCGTTAAAACACGTAAATTCAATTTGCCTAATAATTTGGAACATGGTGTACTTTCGTGCCTTCCATTGAATGGTGCAGAATCTTCTCAAATGTTCAGGATCTTGAGGGCCTTGAGGGGATCTGGTACCTCAATAACCTTCACATTAATTGTGGTCTTGTCCTGTCTGGCTGGATTCTGCACCAGGACTGTGTATGAGCCCTGATCTGACTTGTCTGCCCCCTCAATGATGAACACACAGTGGTCTGGGTGGTTTTCTACATGGACTCTGCCATCAGCTTCTGAAATAAGATTACTGCCCTTGCTCCATATCACTGTTGGTGCCGGATCTCCGGTAATGGGAACGTCAAGACGCAGCTTATTCCCAGCAACGACAATGATGGTGTCAGCGTTACCGGAAATACAATCCAGCTTAATCTTTGGAGGCTCTCCTCTGGGAACAAAGTCAATTTTAATCTCCATAATATGCCATTTTGCAGAAAGGTTTGGAAGCAAATCCATTGGGAATGAAGGAATAGTCTCCTTCATTGGATAGTATCACATCATCGATGGTCAGCTTGTGAACTCTTCCAATGTGAGTGATTTTAATCCTGTCGTTGGGAACCACCTTTTTTCCATTCTTCACCCATATTCCCATAACCATCTCGTCTTTACCTCACACTTGAATACAGCCTGCTCCTTGGCCTTCACCGTTAGGTCAGCGATACCTTGCAGAATTTCCAACTGTTTTTCTTGAACCATCAGCTCCGCCACGGACTCTCCTTCGTTGGTCTTCATGGTGTAGTAACCACTGTCCTCTACGGTCATCTCATTTACAATGAGGAAATGCTTCTTCCCATCCTTCTTGAAATGATATTTAAAGGTTTCCTCTCTTTTCAGTTCTACTCCATCCTTCTCCCATTTTACTTGTGCTCCTTCCTCTGACACTTCACATTCAAACTCCACTCTTTCTCCGACCATCACCGCTTGATCTTCCAGAGGATGCAGGATCAGAACCAGAGGCTCTCTTACGAAAAGCTAGGTGAAGCATTTCTCCTCTCCTATCACACAGGTGTATGCGGCGTCATCTTCCAGCGAGCAGTTGTTAATGGTCAAAATCCTTTTATTCCGAATGCTCTCAAATATGTATTTGCTTCCAGTAACATGGAGCTCCTGACCGTTCTTCAGTCATTTCTCCTCTGCATCAGGATTCAACACTTTTACAACCAGCTTCACCTTCTGGCCTTTGTCCACTTGGTAAGCAGGATCCAACTTCTTCAGGAAAGCCTCACTCTTCTTCTCCTCTTTTTTCATCTTCTTCAGATGTTTTAGGAGCCCCCGAAGATTGGTGATACCATACTGGAAGGTCACCTCACATGACGACTAACTGCCACTGACTCAAATTTACCTCACAACTAAGCTCCTCCCCTTTCTCCTTGAAGTCATTTAATGTGTAAGATTCTCCTGTATATTGTGGCAGCCACACAGCGCCTGGTATATAAGGCATCGTTAGTGGCAATATGGGAGCCACAACTGCGGGCCCCTGAGGGTTATTGGGATTAGACATTTCTACACTTATTAACCCCTGCAGCGATATGACTCACCACTCCAGCTGCTGCAGATCTTTTTTGCGCGTAGGATCCTGTTCGTGACGCAGTCAGTGTTTCTCTGTGGAAGGCGGCGGTGATGTGTTAGCACAATATGGCGGATTGTAATAGTGGGGATTTACACTTTCGAGATCAAAATCATTAAGACCAAGACTACGTACGCCGGAAGATACTGCTGCGAGGTCTCGAGTAAAGACAAATTTGACAGCTGCAACTTCAACCTGAAAGTGAACAATACCGGAGATATCAATATTCGCTCTGCATTCAAACGCACTGGAGATGGGGCAAAAGAAGCCAGAGAACTGGACTTCAGCGCTCTTTTGAAGAAAAGTAAGGAGGCAAAGCAGAAGACTGGACCAGACATAGATGTTTTGGACATCCTTCGTAAAGCACCTCCTTCCGAGTATGAGAAGATCGCCTTCCAGTATGGTATCACCGATCTTCGGGGGCTCCTAAAACGTCTGAAGATGAAGAAAGAGGAGAAGAGTGAAACTTTCCTGAAAAAGTTGGATCCTGCTTACCAAGTGGATAAAGGCCAGAAGATGAAGCTGGTTGTAGAACTGTCGAATCCTGATGCAGAGGTGAAATGGCTGAAGAATGGTCAGGAGCTCCGCGTTACTACCGAATACATGTTTGAGAGCATTGGGAATAAAAGGATCTTGACCATTAACAACTGCTCGCTGGAAGATTACACCACATACACCTGTGTGATAGGAGAGGAAAAATGATTCACCGAGCTCTTCGTAAGAGAGCCTCCGGTGCTGATCCTGCGTCCTCTGGAAGATCAAGCGGTGATGGTCGGAGAAAGAGTGGAGTTTGAATATGAAGTGTCAGAGAAAGGAGCACAAGTATAATGGGAGAAGGATGAAGTAGAACTGACCAGAGAGGAAACCTTTAAATATCACTTCAAGAAGGATGGGAATAAGCATTTCCTCATTGTAAATGAGACAACCATAGAGGACAGTGGTAACTACACCGTGAAGACCAAAGGAGGAGAGTCCGTAGTGGAGCTGATGGTTCAAGAAAAACAGTTGGAAATTCTGCAAGGTGTCGCTGACCTAACGGTGAAGGCCAAGGAGTAGGCTGTATTCAAGTGTGAGGTAACAGACATGATGGTTATGTGAATATGGGTGAAGAATGGAAAAAAGGTGGTTCCCAACGACAGGATCAAAATCACTCACATTGGAAGAGGTCACAAGCTGACCATCGATTATGTGATACCATCCGATGAAGGAGACTATTCCTTCATTCCTAATGTATTTGCTTCCAACCTTTCTGCAAAATGGCACTTTATGGAGATTAAAATTGACTTTGTTCAAAGATTAAGCTGGATTGTATGTCCAGTAACGCTGACACCATCATTGTTGTTGCTGGGAATAAGCTGCATCTGGATGTTCCCATCACTGGAGATCCGGCACCAACAGTGATATGGAGCAAGGGCAATAATCTTATTTCAGAAGTTGATGACAGAGTCCATGTAGAAAACCACCCGGACCAATGTGTGTTCATCATTGAGGGGGCAAAGAAGTCAGATCAGGACTCATACACAGTCCTGGTGCAGAATCAAGCCGGAAAGGACAAGGCCACCATTAATGTGAAGGTTATTGAGGTACCAGATCCCCCCCAAGGCCCTCAAGATCCTGAACATTGGAGAAGATTTCTGCACTGTTCAATGGGAGGCACGAAAGTATAATGGCGGCATGCTGATCACGGGTTACATCTTGGAGAGGAAGAAGAGTTACTGCTGGATGCAGCTGAACTACGACTTGGTGAAAGAGCTGACCTTCGAGTCTAAGCGAATGACTGAAGGCCTGATGTATGAGATGAGGATCTACTCTGTAAATGTTATTGGCATGTCTCGCCCCAGCCACACGTCTCAGTTCTTCGTGCCCATTGCTCGTACAAGTGAACCGACTGCACTGACGGTGGAGGACGTGAGCGAAACCAGCATTACACCCTGAAATGGAGGTCTCCTGAGAGGATCGGTGCCAGAGGACTGGATGGATACATCATGGAGTACTGCAAGGAAGGATCTTCCGACTGGGTCCCCGCACTGCAAGGCCTACCCGAAAGGACATCATGTCTGATCCGATTCTCCCTACTGAAGAGAGACTTTTCTTCTGGGTCAAAGCAATGAACCTGGCAGGAGCCATCAAGCCGTGCACCATGAAAGAGCACGTCAGCATCCGGGAGATCATGCAATGACCAAAGATCTGGCTACCACCAGATTTCTAGGAATCACCTCAGTACAGGACCTCTCCTCAGTACACTCCTCACTTCACCTCACACGTCGACCAACTGCCACAACTCAAATTTTTCTCGCAACTCAGCTCTTCCCCTTTCTCCTTTTAGGGCTCATTACTCAAGAGTTGTTTTTTTCTCAAGTGACGACCCCACTAGGGGAGTGTATGTAAATGTGTGTTCTGTTGTGAGCAGCAGAGAAACCAAAACTCTCACTAAGTCTTACAATACATGTTATACAGATGGCAATATTTAATTGTGTGATATTATTTGTGGCGACTAGGCACATATAGGGCACTGTAGACAAACTAGATGCTGAACGTATAGACTTGAGACTTTTACAGATCTACCAGCAGATGTGTAACTAGTAGTGATGGGCGGACCTGGACTGTAAAAGTCTGGATCCGCACGGTTTCAAACTCGAGTAACCGGGATACTGGGTGTTGATCTGCATCCAACAACTCAGGAAATAAACAAAAAATACAGGAAAAATAAAGAAAATAAGAATGAAGCAAGCTCTTCATATTTACTGAGCCTCCAACTGTAGCTTCTCCTGCAGTCGCCCATTCACTTCCAGGGCAGCTCATTACCTTCATTGCATATGCACTGCTTTCTCCACCTACCAGCCATCCTGGCGTCTGTGAATGGTTGCAGTCAGACGGGCCCCCAGCCTGTGTGAAAGTGTCTGCCTGCATTAATTAAAAAAAAAAGCCGCATGCGATTCCTCTTATTTTGATACATAGCCAAGATAAGCACACAGCTGGAGGCTGCAGCCTGTAGCCATATACTTTATCTGTGCTGGGTATTATAATATGGGAGGACCCTACGCCAATTTTATTTATTTATTTTTACTGCACGATAGACCCGCAGTGCGGATCTGTTACTGGAAGCATCAGACATGCTGTCACTCAGCATGGGGGCGCATATGACTGCAACCAATCACAGACGCCGGTGGGCAGGGAAAGCTGTGCATATGCAATGAAGGCTAATACGCGGTCCCGGAACTGAATGGACGGCCTGGAAGCAGTGTACAGCCGTAACAGGGCCTCGGTAAGTAGAGCGCGCTTGCTCCTATCCCTCTATTGCTTCTACCAACATTTTTAATCACCAGATTCTGCTCCCCATAGACTTATATCGGGACCAGCATCCGGCCTGGAACTGGATTTAGACAACCAGATAACAAAAAGTGGGTCCCACTTATCTGCAAGTCCGCTCATCACTAGTCGTGGTGGGATGATTTTATGCTTTTTTGATGAAAATAGTGTTTACTAAGTATCCTATCTTCATTTATATGCATTATATTTTTATTTAGTTACAGCACGGTATATGTTCATATTATTTTCTTCTTTGCTTTTTTTATGTCTTATGGCCAGTGTGAACATTAGATTACAAGTTACATGTACACCAACTCATACTCCGGCTCACTTTTTTGTTTTTTTATTATGTAGTAATCCTGTTGTAATGTAACCCATCCTGGGCTTCTTCCTGGTAAATATGTCCCCAATCCTGGTATATATGTCACCAATCCTGGTAAATGTCCCACAATCAGGGCCCATCCTGGTAAATATGTTCCCCATCCTGGTAAATACATCCCCCATCGTGGTAGATACGTTCCTCATTCTGGTTTATATGCCCCCTATCCTAGTAAATGTCTCCCTTCCTGTTATATATTCCCCAATCCTGGTAAATGTGTCCACCGTCCTCGTAAAAATGTTTGCATCCTGGTAAATATGTCCCTCATTCTGGTAGACATGTTCCCATCCTAGGTCCCATTCTGGTATATACAGTTAGGTCCAGAAATATTTGGACAGTGACACAATTTTCGCGAGTTGGGCTCTGCATGCCACCACATTGGATTTGAAATGAAACCTCTACAACAGAATTCAAGTGCAGATTGTAACGTTTAATTTGAAGGTTTGAACAAAAATATCTGATAGAAATTGTAGGAATTGTACACATTTCTTTACAAACACTCCACATTTTAGGAGGTCAAAAGTAATTGGACAAATAAACCAAACCCAAACAAAATATTTTTATTTTCAATATTTTGTTGCAAATCCTTTGGAGGCAATCACTGCCTTAAGTCTGGAACCCATGGACATCACCAAACGCTGGGTTTCCTCCTTCTTAATGCTTTGCCAGGCCTTTACAGCCGCAGCCTTCAGGTCTTGCTTGTTTGTGGGTCTTTCCGTCTTAAGTCTGGATTTGAGCAAGTGAAATGCATGCTCAATTGGGTTAAGATCTGATGATTGACTTGGCCATTGCAGAATGTTCCACTTTTTTGCACTCATGATCTCCTGGGTAGCTTTGGCTGTATGCTTGGGGTCATTGTCCATCTGTACTATGAAGCGCCGTCCGATCAACTTTGCGGCATTTGGCTGAATCTGGGCTGAAAGTATATCTCGGTACACTTCAGAATTCATCTGGCTACTCTTGTCTGCTGTTATGTCATCAATAAACACAAGTGACCCAGTGCCATTGAAAGCCATGCATGCCCATGCCATCACGTTGCCTCCACCATGTTTTACAGAGGATGTGGTATGCCTTGGATCATGTGCCGTTCCCTTTCTTCTCCAAACGTTTTTCTTCCCATCATTCTGGTACAGGTTGATCTTTGTCTCATCTGTCCATAGAATACTTTTCCAGAACTGAGCTGGCTTCATGAGGTGTTTTTCAGCAAATTTAACTCTGGCCTGTCTATTTTTGGAATTGATGAATGGTTTGCATCTAGATGTGAACCCTTTGTATTTACTTTCATGGAGTCTTCTCTTTACTGTTGACTTAGAGACAGATACACCTACTTCACTGAGAGTGTTCTGGACTTCAGTTGATGTTGTGAACGGGTTCTTCTTCACCAAAGAAAGTATGCGGCGATCATCCACCACTGTTGTCAACCGTGGACGCCCAGGCCTTTTTGAGTTCCCAAGCTCACCTCAATTGAGAGTTCCTTAGACCGCATGTTGTCTGGTCACAGCAACAGCTTCCAAATGCAAAACCACACACCTGTAATCAACCCCAGACCTTTTAACTACTTCATTGATTACAGGTTAACGAGGGAGACGCCTTCAGAGTTAATTGCAGCCCTTAGAGTCCCTTGTCCAATTACTTTTGGTCCCTTTAAAAAGAGGAGGCTATGCATTACAGAGCTATGATTCCTAAACCCTTTCTCCGATTTGGATGTGAAAACTCTCATATTGCAGCTGGGAGTGTGCACTTTCAGCCCATATTATATATATAATTGTATTTCTGAACATGTTTTTGTAAACAGCTAAAATAACAAAACTTGTGTCACTGTCCAAATATTTCTGGACCTAACTGTATGCCCCCATTCTGGTATACATGTCCCCATCCTAGTATATATGTCCCCATCCTAGTATACATGTCCCCATCCTGATATATATGTCCTCACCTTGGGCCGAATCCTGATATATATGTCACCATTATGGGCACCATCCTGGTATATTATGTCTACATCCTGGTATATATGTCTTCATCCTCGGGCGTAACTTGGTATATATGTTCCCATACTGGGAAATATTTTCCTTCCTAGTATATGTACCCATCCTTGGCACCTCCTAGTATATATGTTCCCATCCTAGTTTGTATATCCCCATCCTGGGAAATATGTCCCAATCCTCGTATATATATTTGGGGGTGTCTTTTAAATGCCTCTCCATTACTAACCCCTGGGTTTTATGCCAGCTGTCAATTCACAGCTGACATCAACCCCAAAAGTATTACCCCAATTGCCACCATACCAGGGCTATCAGGAAGAATCGGGCAAAGTGCCAGAATTGACACATCTTATGGATGCAACACTTTTGGGATGCCTGGGGGGTTGCTATTTTTAGGCTGGAATGGGCCACATAGCCAGGGGCCCTCTCAGCCTGATAATAGAGCCTCCAGCTGTCTGCATTACCTTGGCTGGTTATCAAAAATACATTTTTATTTATTCCCTATCAACATTTGTTTGCATGGCAATTGTTCTGCTCTTACCCCCATTTTACTTCCATTTGCAGTCCCCTAGCCCTTACTATGACCATTTTACAGTACCAAAGTTCAGGTCCCCATTGACTTATATGGGGTTTGTGGTCCTTTGTTCAAGTCCGGGCACCAAACTGAACTTTTATCTAAAGTCTGGCCAAACCCAGCGAACACAAACTTCTACGTGTCCACTCATCCCTATACATAACCAAAATAAGTGTGATTATTTCAATAAAAATCACTAGTGTAATTTAAGTTTGATACATTATTGTGATGTAGATGTGGGATATGTAAACAGAATTGTTTGGACTTATCAAAAGAAGTGTATACAGACAAGATGCTCCAGGACCTTCACACACACAATGTTTATTCACAGTATTTGGAATTTAGATTACTACATGTGCCATAT
Source organism: Anomaloglossus baeobatrachus (assembly GCF_048569485.1). Classification (NCBI taxonomy): domain Eukaryota; kingdom Metazoa; phylum Chordata; class Amphibia; order Anura; family Aromobatidae; genus Anomaloglossus; species Anomaloglossus baeobatrachus. The sequence goes on from NC_134358.1 coordinate 199,396,615, forward strand.
GACCAAAAAAAAAATGCTTTATTTGCATTATCAAAAGCTCAATGGGAGCTTAAGAAATTGCCAACACTCTACAAATCCAGATCTAAGGACACATATCCTTTGAAAATGACATAGTTTCTCTAAAAGAAGGCCTGAGGTTATTTTGTGGGCATCAATATGTATAAGTCTCTCAGTAAGGTGCAGCTGATGAATGCTCTGTATAAGTAGTAATGACAGTTGCACCTTCCTATTCTCAAACATAGATGCTTTGTTTCTCTCCCAAACCAAACACCCTCGTGTATACTGGAGATACAGAGTTTTCATATCATACATAGTTTGCTCTTAAAGAGGCAGTTCAAAGAACTTATTTTATTGTCTAAACTTGTCTGAATGTGATTATAATGTAGTGTAAAGCCAGAGTCACACTTGCGAGTGACTTGTGCGAGTCTCACATCACATCACCCAGCACGGCTTGATGTTCTCCAGACACGAACATCTCAGCTGCATAGAAATACATGCAGCTGACCCACTCCAGTCAGGAGAGTGTTCGGCCACACTGGATGATGCGATGTGACACTTGTGTGAGTCACTCGCATGAGTGACTCCGACCTAAGTGTGATCACCATCTTCCCCAGTTTCCAGCTTTGATCCTCTACTGAAATTCTGACTCACTGGATCACAGTGGAGTTTATATGTAAGGAAAAGTCACTTTTAGAATGTATGTAAACCTATGTAATCTTGTTGTGAAAGTGCTTTGTGGTTCACACACATACCCCAGTGTGATATGGAGAGTCGGAACTTCAGTCATGAGTGAGTAGAGGACCATAGTGGCATTGGAAATCTGCAAAGATGGCAATCAAGAAGTGTTTTATTGCACTTACACTTCATTACATACACATTTAGATAGGGTGAGTAAATAAAAAAAAGTCTTGAGAGTGCCATGTTAAGGTTACGTGTGCACGTTGCAGATTTGATGCAGAAATTTGCTGCATCAAATCTGTACCTTCTTGCAGAAAACGCACAAAAAAATTCATGTTTTTGGAGCGTCATTGTGTCATGTGTTTTTCTTATAGAAGTAAATGGATAGAGGGGCTCAAAGAGAGGTTCAGAAGCACCAACAATTCATAGAGTCATAGAATCATAGAATGGTAGAGTTGGAATGGACCTCCTGGGTCATCTAGTCCAACCCCCTGCTCAAAGCAGGATTCACTAAATCATCCCAGACACATGTCTGTCCAACCTCTTTTTAAAGACTTCCATTGAAGGAGAACTCACCACCTTTCGTGGCAGCCTGTTCCACTCGTTGATCACCCTCACTGTCAAAATTTGTTTTCTAATATCTAATCTGTGTCTCCTCCCCATCAGTTTCATCCCATTGTTTCTAGTCTTTCCTTGTGAAAATGAGAATAAAACTGATCACTCTACAGTGTGACAGCCTTTAAGATATTTGTAGACAGCTATTAGGTCTTCTCTCAGTCTTCTCTTTTGCAAGCTAAACAATCCTAAATCCTGTAACCATTCTTCATATGACATGGTTTGCAGACTAGTCACCATTCAGGTCACTCTTCTCTGAACTTCCTTCAGTTTGTTGATGTCTTTTTTAAAATGTGGTGCCCAGAACTGAACACAATATTCCAGATGAGCTCTGACCAAAGAGGAGTAAAGGGGGATAATTACTTCACGTGATCTAGACTGTGTGCTTCTGTTAATACATCCTAGAATGGTGTTTGCCTTTTTTGATGCTGCATCACACTGTTGACTCATGTTCAGTGTGTGTGATCTATAAGTATACCTAAGTCTTTGTCACACATGGCATTGGATAGCTCTATTCCTCCCATGCTGTATATGCTCTTTTCACTATTCTTGCCAAGATGTATAACTTTGCATTTCTCCCTGTTAAAAACCATTCTGTTAGTTGCTGCCCACTGTTCAAGCTTGTTTAGATCTTGTTGAATCCTCTCTCTCTCTTCTATAGTATTAGCTATTCCTCCTAGCTTTGTGTCATCAGCAAATTTAGTGAATTTACACTTAATTCCTTCATCTAAATCATTGATAAAGATGTTGAACAACATGGGCCCCAGGACAGAACCCTGTGGTACCCCACTTGAGATAGTCTTCCAACTGGATGTGCAGCCATTTATGACCACTCTTTGACTCCGATCGCTAAGCCAGTTACGAATCCATCTAACAGTTGCCATGTCCATTCCACACTTGGTCATTTTTTCAATAAGGATTGTATGAGATACTTTGTTAAATGCTTTGCTGAAGTCAAGATATACTATATCTACTGCATTTCCCTGATCCACCCAGTCAGTGATTTTGTCATAGAAGGAAATTTAATTAGTCAGACATGACTTATTAGTTACAAACCCATGCTGGCTCTGCTTAATCACTTCATTCTCATCCAGGTACTTGCATAAATGTTGTTTAATAATTTGTTCAAAGATCTTTCCTAGTATGAAAGTCAGGCTCACAGGCCTATAGTTCCCTGGGTCCACCATCTTCCCCTTTTTGAAGATAGGGACAAAATTTGCTCTTCTCCAGTTTTCTGAAACTTCTCATGTTCTCCAAGAATTTTCAAACATTATGAAGAGTGGTTCTAATATTTCCTCTGCTAACTCTTTTAGTACTCTGGGGTGTAATTCATCTGGTCCTGGGGACTTGAATTCATTAATGTTAGCTACGTATTCCCTCACTATCTCTTTATTTATTGATGGCCTGGATTCTTCTAATCCTACAAGAGAACGGGGAAGATCAGTTGATTTATTATTTACTTTTTCAGAGAAAACAGATGCAAAATAGGAATTTAAAAGTTCGGCCTTCTCAAGATCATTTTTTACAACTTCACCATTTTCATCCTGTAAAATTCCTATAACATCTTTGACTTTTATTTTTGACATAACTCCAAAATACTTTTTTATTGCTTTTGACATCTCTTGCAAGCCTTATTTCATTATCAGCTTTGGCTAATCTGATGCGTGCCCTGCAGGTTTTGCAGACTGTGTTATATTCTTCTTTAGATATGCCTCCCTCTTTCAATTTGATAAACATTTCTTTCTTGCTTTTTAGCATGTGTTTAAGTTCTGTGTTCATCCATCCTATAATAATAAATAATAAATAATCCTCATTTCCTTAAATTTTTCTTATTCTTCCCTCTTTTAGTGATTGTTAACGATTTGCGCTTTGAGAATCTCATTTTTCAAGATGTCCCATCCTTCCTGGACATTTCTGTTCTTAAGGACATAAGGCCATTGAATCCCTGCTATCCTCTTTCTGAGTCCCTTAAAATCTGCCTTTCTGAAATCCAGCCTTGAAGTCCGAGTTTTCACCGGTCTTCCACCTCTAGTTATCTAAAACTCTATGATAGCATGGTCACTGCTTCCCAGGATCCCAGCCACCCTTACCTCCTCAACCATTTCCTCCCTGTTTGTAAGGATTAAATCCAAGGTAGCAGATCCCCTTGTTTTCTCCTCTACCTTTTGGAAGATAAAGTTGTCAGCAACAGAGGATAAGAATTTGTTGGAACTGTTACTTTTGCCTGATGGAGATTCCCAACAAATGTCTAGATAGTTGAAATCTCCCATGATCACAACATCATACTTTTTTGAGAAGTTGATCATCTGATGTATAAAGAGTTTGTCCATATTCTCCACTTGTTGAGGCGGCCTGTAGTACATGCCTACAATGGTGTTCTTTCCCTTGTTTTCTCCTTGTATTCTACCCAAACAACTTCTACAGAACTCCCAGTCTCTGAAGCTTCAATCTCTGTAGAGATATTTGATTTTCTAACATACAATGCAACACCTCCTCCTCGTTTATTATGTCTGTTTCTTGCAAATAAGTTGTATCCTTCTAGCCTTGTATTCCAGTCATGTGTATCTTTCCACCAAGTTTCAGTGAAGCCAATGACATCATATTTCTTTTCCTGAGTTAGTAACTCCAATTCTCCTTGTTTGATGCCCATGTTCTGTATAAAAACATTTTAGTTTGTGATTGTTTTTACATTCCCCCATATTTTCATTATTCTGATTTTTTTTGTCTTAGTTCTTCCTTTCCATTTCTAACAGCAAAGTTTTCAATACTATTTCTCACCTGTATGACTTTCCCTGGATTTTTTCTTCCCTTTCCATACTTTTCTAGTTTAAAGCTCTCTTGATGAGCGTAGCAAGGCGATTTCCAAATGTGTTTTCCAGTCTTGGTAAGGTGCAGCCCATCTATAGCAAGTAGTCCATCATACAGGTAATTTACTCCATGATCCAGAAATCCAAATCCTTGTTGACGGCACCATTGATGTAGCCAGTTGTTCACCTGTAGAATCTTGTTCCACCTCCTTGTTCCATTACCATCTACTGGGAGGATGGATGAGAAGGACCACCTGCGCTCCCAGTTCTTTCACTTTCTTGCCTAAATTGACATGCTGCAGATTATTTTCCACACCAAATCTGCAAGAAAAACATAAGCAATGTGTGCACAGTAATTCAGAATTCTTATTGACTTTGCTGGCATAGCTGGAATAAAGATAAACATGCAGATTTGTGTCAAAATCTGCACCAAGTCTGCATCATGAAACACATAAAAAATGCACTGTGAGACTGAGACTTGAGGCACAGCAATTATTGATGTCCGCTGCACATTTGCAACAATTACAATACACATTTTTTAGAACTGAACTTATACCAATGTAAAAGAAGGAGAGGATTAATAAATTGTCACTAGATCCTATACACAGATTAAGGGGTTTCCAGGATTCGACTTTTCTAACCCATAGGCTTCCAGAGCCTAATAATAAGAGAGAAAGCTTTACTTACCACCAACCTCTTCTCCAGAACTGTCTCTCTGACTCTACTCCCAGTGATTGTTTACAGCCTGCAGAGGTGACATCACAAGTACAGTTGACCGCTGCAGCCAATCACTGGGTTCAGCAGCTCATGCCATTTATATCAAAGGAGGGATGTTTGTCAAAACTGTTGTACAATTCATGACTTGGATCAATTAAACAATTATGAGCAAATTCAATAAAATAAAACGAGGCTTAATATATTTGCTCATGACTGCCATATAAGCTTACCAGCAACTCCATTCTAAAACAGTATACAGTTTGCTCCTAAGCTCCCTCTAGTGGTGGTTAAAGGTAGACAGAATTAAATTTTTTCCCTATGCTGATGCAAAGGATTAGGAGCTCTGTATCAAAAGAGCAAAGTTGAATGCTATATCTTGAGAAATTAGTATTAGTAATTATTAATCTGTATTATTTGTTGAATCAAAAGGCAATGTTCACCATCACACAGATTGTTTTATTATTTATCTGCTTCATATATTCAAAATTAAGCAACATTCCAAATTGTCTTCATGAAACATTTTCTAGCATTTCGCTATATACAGTATGTCTTTTATCTGGCTAGTGCATTTTAAAACTGATAAAAATCAGAGCTCATGCTATTTTTCCAATGCGGATTTGAAGCAGTTTCAGGTCTGCAGCATGTCAATTTTTTCAGCATTTGTACAGAATTTTTCACCTATTCTAAAGAATCAGAAAAAAATCACACAAAAAAGCAACAAAAATTCCCATTTTTTATGCAGCACATGTTTTTGATGCCGAAATGTTAGTAGCAAATAATAACAGCACATACCCCATAGGTGTCCATGCCATTCAAGGCCTCCTTCACACATCCATGCAAAACACTAATGTTTTGCACGGTCCGTGGTGAAGGTGCGTAACTGTGTCCATGTGTGTGTTTTCCGTGTGCTGTCCCTGTGCTATCCATGTGACATCCGGATAGCAAATGGAAAGCATAAGCTGGTATACTTACCTGTCTCATTCACTGCTGTCTCCGGCCCTGCTGTTACTTCCGGTTCAGCTGTCAGTGCAGTGAACATGTAATGAGCATAATGAGCAGTACCGGAACCAACAGTAGCACTGGAGACAGGTGAATATAAAAATTCTTTATTTTTATGTCCCCTGTGTTTTCTTTGGCACATGTCACACTGATATCCCACGGATCACATCAGTGTGCGTTCAGTGTGACACCTGTGCTGCCGACAGAAAAAGCACATGATGCTGTTTGGAGAACACAAAACACACGTGTGCTCTACACAGATACATGGGCCATGTGAAAACACAGACGTGTGCATAGACCCATTGCTTTTAATCGGTCTACGTGTGTCCATGTCTCCGGTATGTGTGAAAACGGATGTCACACGTACCGGAGACATGCATGTGTGAAGGAGGCCTAAAACAACACTGTTCAATACAGAACATTTTCAGTTTATCCTGTCATGTGGAAAGACTCAAATAAGGGTCGATATTGACTTTAAAGATAACCTGTCATCAGATTTGGCAACTATAAGCTGCGGCCACCACCAGTGGGCTCTTATATACAGCATTTTAACATGCTGTATATAAAAGCCCAGGCCACTGTGTAGAACAGGGGTGGGGAACCTTTTTTCTGCCATGGGCCATTTGGAAATTTCTACCAACCTTCGGGGGCCGCAAAAAATTATCAGCATGAAAATTACCCTAATGTTTGATTTAACAGTTAACTCACCCCTACTGTGGTGGTTGGAGCTGCTTCTCTTTGGTGCGGCTGTGATGTTAGGTGATATTGATCATGTTGTTTCTCACAACTGCTCTTCCAGGTTTGTCTCAGTCTGGAGTGCAGTCAACAGATTGGTAAATCATATACATCACAGTAGGTGCTGGATGGCTCATATATACATCACAAGAGTGGGTGGAAGGCTGACATATACATCACAGGAGGGGGTGGAGGACTCACATATACATCACAGGAGGAGAGGAGGGCTCACAGCACTGGGTGGGGGGATAACATATACATCACAGGAGGGCTCACAGCACTGGATGGAGAGCTCACCGCACTGGGTGGAGGGCTCACATATACATCACAGGAAGGGGGGAGGTTTCACAGCACTGGGTGGAGGTCAGACAGCACCGCGAGGCATGTACAGCGGGGAGGCCGGTAAACCTGTTGCTGCTCTTCTTCTGTGGGATGGGAGCACACACCTCGTGCTTACCCCACCCACAAAGTATGTTCTCTAGACGCTGACACAGACCTGCATGCTGAGGATCTGATAATATGCTGTGTGCATCCTCACATCACACATTGTGATTTAAAAAGCCAGCAGCCGACAAAACCACGGCTGCTGCAAGAGCACTGCAGTCCCCAGGAATGTGCCCAGGGGCTGCATAAATGTCATGGTGGGCCGTAAACGGCCCGCGGGCTGGAGATTCCCCACCCCTGGTGTAGAGCATAATAATCACTTTATAATACTGACCTAAAAGGCGGGGCAGTGCAGACTGGTCGGATGGGTGTCCCTGTTCTTCGAGTCCGGAGCCTCCTCTTTAGGCCATTTTTGTCCTCATTCTTTGAAGCCTGGGTGCATGACGCGTCCTATGTCATGCACACTAGGCGGCATTAAGGTTCCGTGCAACCGCACTACAATGCTCAGGGCAGATCAAAGTGCGCCTGCACATGACCTCAATGCCGGCTAGTGTGCATGACGTAGGACACGTCATGCACCCAGGCTTCAGAAGAAGGAGGACAAAGATGGCGAAAAGAGGAGGCGCCAGACCCGGAGAATGGAGACACCCATCCGACTTTTCTGCACCGCACTGCCCGTTAGGTATTATAAAGTGTTTTTTATATTCTATACAGCGGCCTAGGCTCTTGTATACAGCATGTTAGAATGCTGTATGTAAGAGCCCACTGGTGGTGGCCGCAGCTTATAGTCGCCAAATCTGGTGACAAATTCCCTTTAAGGATTGCTGCATCCAGTAGTTGGCGGCAGAGATCACATCCACTTCCTTCTGACCAGGCTATTTGCAGTGTACTTGAAGTGTGAGTTATTGATTCATGTTCTTTGAAGGATATTTAACCATATTATTCTGATAGTTGTTTTCTTTTGGTTATTACATATAAAATATAGATAACTTAAACAGTTAGTGAGCAATTGCTGTAACATAGCCTTTACCTTTTACAGCTGTGATCATCGCTGTGAGCGCTATAGCCTGTCTACTACGGTTTGTTCTCATCTTCTCATGTGATAAGTTAAGACCAATGATATCAGAAGATGACACAGATCATATTAAAGATTTTCAAGTTGCTGCATCGCCCTCATTATCAAGCAATGACCATGCAAATCCAATGGTTCTGGAAATGGAGGAACCATGAGCTGTCTGTATTATACACCGGTAACGTGCTGATCGCATCTATTTATATTAAACTTATTATACTGAGTTGATGATAATGACAAGTGAGAACAGATGTAGAACACTTGTTGTCAGACGTCTGAAGGACTTTTGCTAACTTAACCAATGAAAGAATTTTATAATGGTGATTCACATCTTTGTCTGATTTGTTGTTATTGTGATGTTGCATTTTTGTGTATTTTTTTAAATAAAATTGAAAATATTTACAAATGCTGTTAATTAAAAAAGACAAATGTTTATCAAGTTCAACCAAGGTATGAGAAGGGGCACAATCAGAACCACAATGCATTGCCCTGTCTGCCTCAAAAGAACTAATCGTTAAATCCTGATCAAAATTGTTGATCCCCTGCTCTAAACATTCAGAAAATTACTTTACTGACTTTTCATAAACATTATTTTCTTCTAAAACAACCTTTTTTGAAACTATGAATGGTTCCTTTGACCAGCTCCTGAAGTAGGCTATTCGCAGATTAAAGGGAACCTGTCAGGTGCAATATGCACCCAGAACCACGAGCAGTTCGGGTGCATATTTCTAATCCCTGCCTAACAGTCCCTGTATCTTGTAGCATAGATAAAGAGATCATTAGAAAAAGTATTTCTAAAGTTCCTTTATGATATGCTAATGAGAGCATGGACTAGTCACAAGAGCATTAGTTCCTGTGCTCATTCTGCCCTCTTAGCATGTTAACACACCCACAGGGGCGTGCTAACATGCAATTCAATGCCCATTTCACAGCGTCATCAGCGGTGACGCGCGTATCTGTGTCCGTTGTCACACCAGGCTTAAGGTCAGTGCGCATGATCAGAAGTCTGAGCACTTTCAGTCATGTGCACTAGACCTCTATGATGCTGGGACACATACACTTGGCTTCATAGTGCACATGATCTATGAAAGAAAAAAAGAGAAGAGGGCGCTCCTGTGTGTAAGAGTAAACTTTATGCGGTGAATAATGAAACAATTGCAATCACCTATGAGTGTTGTACTACAGGTACAACACTTTCTGTTAGCGCTGACAGAGAGATCCAGGTTACCCCGTAGCTGGCCGACACGGATCCAGCTGAGGATGGTCACACAGCAGCCTTTGATTTCACCGCTGCTGGTACCCAGAGCTCCTGCAATCCTCCTGTTCGGGTTGGCGTCTCACCGTACTCCTGGATCAGGTAGGAGGAATTCCGTTCCCACCAGTCTCAGAGCCAGGCTAATCTGATGTTAAAGTCAATGTAATTAGATCTCCTAACCCTGGAGCTGGGCACCCCGTGGACTCCCAAAGGAGAGATAAGGTATTCAAAGAAGAAGAAAAAAGCCATGGTATAAAGGGCGCTGCTCACAAGGGAGATAGGAGATAAAATAGTGAAGATTTATTTGAGCTACAACGCGTTTCAGGGATACAATAATACAATAATTTCCCCTTTCTTCAGGTAGCATCATGCACATGATCGGAAGTGCGGGGCATTCTGATCTTGTGCACTGACCCTAAGCCTGGCGTTCTGATGCGGTGACAACGGACACAGGTACGCACATCACCGCTGATGACGCTGGGTAATGGGCATTCCATAGCATGTTAGCACACCCCTGTGATGCGGTAGTGATGCATTTTTTTAGCCAGGAGGTGTAAATTGGGTGCAGGAATATAGTGTAAGAATTTTAGCACCAAATCTGCATCTCTTGGCAAGAAAACAGCAGTTTTCGGCCAGGAGATGAAGGTACGTGAACTCAGTGAGAGTTCATTGAGGTCACCTGTAGTCAGGTTACCTGCGATCACAGGTGGAGGACCATGGGAACGTGCAGCTGTAACCGTAACTTACCTGAGGGACATCACCACTGATCGCGTGGCTCATTCATTCTCTGCCTGAACCTCACAATGGGCGGCCATGCTCTACAGAGCTTGCTGTGAGCTTCAGATATAGCAGAGCTGAATCGTTGTGGGACCTTGTGTGGATTACATTGGACCTGTAGGGGTGTTTTGGGGTTAATAAAGGGGTGAAAGAGGGTGTTCTTTTGTATTTTATTCCAAATAAAGGATGTTTTGGTGTTTGTGTTTTACTTTCACTTACAGATTAGTAATGGGGGGCCTCCTAGATGCCTACCATTACTAATCTAAGGCTTAGTGGCAGCTGTTCGCTGACATTAACCCCTTATATTACCTCGATTGCCATCGCACCAGGGCAATCGGGAAGAGCCAGGTAAAGTGCTGAGATTGTCGCATCTAATGGATGTGATAATCCTGGGCAGCTGCAGGCTGCTATTTTTAGGCTGGGGGAGGGCTAATAAGCATGTGTGTACGTAGCCTGAGAATACCAGCCCCTAGCTGTTGGGCTTTAGTATGGCTGGGTATCAAAGTTGGTGGGGACCGCATGCCGCATTTTTTAAAAATTATTTATTTAAATATTTTTTTTAAAAAGCCGCATGCAGTTCCTTGTTATGATCTGGTAACCATGGAAGATTACAAAAAAACTCCCATTGGTGAAAAACACTAAGAGAACAGGAATAGCTGGAACCTGGGCTGACCGCAATCCCCTAACTATCAGACCACATTAGAAGGAGCCTGATTTAGCAAAGGCGAGGTCCAACTAACTTGATACAAAGAAAAGGAAAGGAAACTGATTGTGGTCAGTGCAAAATCCCTATAGAAAAATACCAAACTCCTGATAATAAAAATGGCCCTGTTCCTAAAAACCTAGACGTCTCGTCACAGCCTAAGAAACTAGCTACGCCTCACAGATAGAAATGAGGAAATCTACCTTGCCTCAGAGTAGTCCCCAAAGGAGTAGATAGCCCCCCACATACAAAGATTACGGTGATGTAGGAAAAGACAATACACAGATAGGAAAAAAAGATTTAGCAAAGGCGAGGGCCAACTAACTTGATACAAAGAAAAGGAAAGGAAACTGATTGTGGTCAGTGCAAAATCCCCATAGAAAAATACCAAACTCCTGATAGTAAAAAATGGCCCTGAAGGTTGAACGACCTCACCCCCACTATATCAGGTACTCCTGTAAATAATGGGAGAACAAAATACCAAAAAAATAAAAAATAAATACAGAAGAGCAAATAATCAAGTGAGGCAGGGAAAAAATCCCTTTCCTGCAGGAGAGCTAGCAAAGGGGGAACCCCCATGCTCACAACACAAGAGAAACCAAACTTCACCTGCAAGAAAACAGATAGAAAGCAAAACAAGGAAAAACAACCACCCTAAGGTGTAAACCAGGAAGCAAGGAAAAAACTGAGAACTTATCTGCAGAAGTCTTGCTCAGGGAAACAGGGACGGACAGAATGCCAAGCCAGGAACATAGATTGAGGAATATACAATTATAACCGGCTCCAGCAAGGCAAAAAGTGCTCTCCTATATAGACCAGACTTGTCTGCAATAGGACTTCTCTAATTCCCAATTAACACCGATACCTGGCTCAGATTCAGCTCCACTACCATTCCTGGCCACCAGAGGGAGCTTCAAAACAGCACCCACACAGATTGGATCCTGGAACCTAGAAACACCCTACGTACGATTCACATGAGTGAGGTAACCATCAGCTTCATCTGGGGAAGAAAAAGACCCAAAAAAGAAAAAGGTCTTTTTCTTCCCCTGATGAAGCTGGTGGTTACCTCACTCATGTGAAACATACGTAGGGTGTTTCTAGGTTCCAGGTTCCATTACAGCTGACTGCGGTGCCTGTTTTCCTGATATTAGACTTTGCTGGTACTTGTACCTTATTTTAAGGTCCCTATGCACTATGAGTACTTTAGCTAAACATCCAGTTATTGTTTACCTCCACCTGCAGAGGTACCTTTATATGCACTTTTTATGCACCTTGTGTCCATTTTTTGTACTCTAATGTTTACATGGGCTTTTTGCAATAACCTGTTAATGTGAATTTTTGTTTGGACCAATTATTCTGTCAGTCTAGTATTTTTTCCTGGTTCACTTTTTTCCTCTTTTTTCTAACCATAATGGTTTTTTAATTGCCAAAGTGTCTTTATCTCAATAAAATATTTTTGCAGCACTAGTACTCCTGTTTCTCTTGTTATTTATGTATTTTCAGGATATGCTCTTCGCTCTTCACTTTTACCTGTTTATGTTTAATATATCTTTATTGTTATTATTATATCAAAACAAGGGTGCAAAAGGTACAATTTTCAGCCAACAGTTACAATTCTAATTGATTAGAATTAGGTTAATGAGACAATGAAACATTTATTTTCAACACTTATGACATCCTCCGTATATAAGGAATGCGGTTTCCGGATTCAGGCCGGGATCCAGCTGGTGGTATAATGATCACCGGAAACCTATGTGGACGTCACTTACTGTCCAAAAACCCTCTTACAAATTATCCTTCGTAAACTGCAACATACTGTATGTACTTATCCTAGGCTAACAGAATGGAAGGAAGGGTTCCAGGAACTCCCATTCCAGGATTTTATCTAAGGTAGAATCCGAGAAATAATTAAATAAAAGAGAGAAGACATGAGTCAAAGGGGGAGAATAAAGAAAAGACAGACCAAAAGAGAGAAGATAAGGAGTAGGCAAGAAGGGGAAAAGAGAAGAGGAAGGGGAAAAGAGAAGAGGAAGAAAGGGGGAAAATAGTACCATGATGTCGCACCGCAACCCACCCCAGTCGCGTGACCCAACCATCGCGGGCCCCTCCTAAGCCAGAACGCCTTGAGTTAGCCAGATCTGAAACTGTTGTGACTCTCTAAAGTCAATCCAAGGGTACCAAGTAGTAAACCAAGCCTGAGTTGTGTTGACGCCCTCAACTCCTCTAAGCGTCGTAATGTATCTAGTGCTTCAACCCAATCTACTCTTTTCAACTCATATGATGTTCTCCAGTGCCTGGGAATAATCTGTCTCATTGAGACTATGAAGTAAGACAATAGGTCTATAAGTATTTTGGAAACCGATCCGGTAAACATGGAGAGTAATGCTATTTCTGGTGTAGGAATCACATCCAAGTGTGTAAGATGGTTATATAGGGAGAACATTTCGTCCTAAAGTTTTCTAACCACTCGGCATGACCACCCAACGTGTAACATTGACCCTGGGGATCCCTGACACCTCCAACACTCGTCCACAACCTCTGGAAAGATCCTGTGGAGTTTGTACCACCTAGATAATATTTTATAGTTTAGTTCTTGGATACTGTTATTTTGTGTGTCAAAGTGAATGTTTTGTTCCACATCTTTTCGGGAAAAACACAGCCCAATTCTCTATGCCAATGGTCCACATATTCGGGCAGGCCCCCTCCCCCACCCTGGAGTGACACGATTTTATAAATTGTAGATACTGTATGATGTCTCCTGAGCTATACATAGCCTTTCAAAATGGGTCATTTCCTCATCAGACCTGGACCCCGGAGCCAAAGAATCCACGTAATTTCGGAGCTGGAAATATAGAAACCAGTGCCCCGGTTCCGTCCTTCTGTCTCCAAATAAAGAATTCAGTGATCTGCAGGCTGAGATAGACACAACATCCCTAACACTGGGGATTCCCTTTGTGTATACCGAAATAAAACTGGGGTGGTGTTCGTGTAACCAACAAGGGAGCTGGGGATTACCCACAAGAGGTGTCAGGGAACCCGGACTTTTGGTCAAGGCGTATCTCCTATTGACGGTACGCCATGTACCTATTAATAAATGGAGGAGCGGAGTCATCTCTATGTTTATCAAGTTTTCACCAGAGGATAACCAAAACATTCCTAGTGCGCCAGTTTATTTGTTGCTTCTTTCAAACCCAATTATAGTAATTTTTTTAACCTTTAGCACTATCGATCTTTCCCACTTGAGTCGGGATCCGTGGGACATACAGATGCCTCTAATTACACACTTCAGGGCTTCCCACTTTATTGGATCAGGTGTTGGATCCATCGCATCATCAGCCCTAAAATTTGCAATTGCTGATTGGATCTCCTCTAGACACATGTCGTTATTCAATAGGTTATCATTAAGCCTCCAAGTATATCCCGAACCGCCTCTATATATCATTCCCACCTCTCCATATACTGGCGCATGGTCCGACCACAAAAAGGTATCAAGTGAGCATTTTGGGGTGCTGTCCAGGAGATCGCGAGAAACAAATAAATAGTCTATTCTTGTGTAGCTATTATGTGCTAGTGAGTGGAAGCTATAGTCCCTAACTCTGGGATGCAAGATCCTCCAGAGGTCTACCAGTCTAAGAGACACCAACTCTTTTTTTAGTCTACGTATCGCAGAGTGGGGGACAGTTGACCTACCTGAAGATGAGTCCACAGCTGGGTCCAAGATCATGTTGAAGTCCCCTCCTAATATGATACGAGAACCACCAGCGAATTCTGAGAGTTTCCCAAGTACCTCAATATCAAACGCCACCTGTCCCTGGTTTGGCAAATAAACATTAGCAATAGTATAAATACTGCCCATGAAGTATATCTTAAGAAAGAGATAGCACCCATTGAGCCGAAGCAAGTATTAACTACTTCAGGTTGAAAGGACCGATGGAATGCCACCGAGACCCCGCATGCCTTACGGTTCAGATGGGGGCAATGGAACCCACGTTGGGTAGTTTTTCATTTTACAGCTGGGAACACCGCCTGCTACAAAGTGTGTCTCCTGTAACAGAACAATTTAACATTCTTTTTATGTAAACGGTATGAGAGCTGGCTCCTTTTTTTCTGGCTTATTTAAGCCCTTAGCGTTATACGTGCAGAAGGTTATATGCGACACCATGGAAAAAGGGATATTAGGTGACGAGGTAAAGAAGAAAGGTAGGAAGGATGAAAGAAGAGAATGTGAGTATAGTAGGGGTTAATAAAGAGAAATGCTAACAAGCAGGTTACTTCAGGAAAGATTCCCTATACAACTATATTGACTCTTGTCAAGAACAGCAAAAAGCTGCAACCCTAAGAGAAGTGAGAGAAGCCTCCAGCAACAGGCTGGAAGCCCCCGCCCCCGGGACTAGTACACAAACTATGGGGCATCCATGACGCCTCCCACACAGGCATATAACGGATGAGAAGGCCCGGAACACTCCAATTTGGAAATTTATGTATCACAGAGACTAACAAAGCATTGTTCTGTAACAAAATATTAATCAGGAAATATAAGATTTTGGTGATAAAAGCTCTAGTAGAAGTTGAAACCTAGATTCTGGAAATAATATGAGCACTCTATAAACAAAAGAAAACAGAGGCATTAAGTAATATCTCCCTGATGGAGAAACAAGAAATGAGGACAGCACCAGCGGGCAGGATGCAGAAAAAAGGACCACCGATCCCCTCCTCAACTCCTTCAACTAAACCTGACAACGGCAAGTCATATCAACGGTAGCCAGACTGTGGAGATCCTCTGCTTCTCCTGGTCTGTACTTGACTCCACTGCTCTCTAAGTGGAAGAGGTGCCGTTGTTTTTGGGGTTGGCCAATCTGGTAAATTAATCGTAAGACCTCCCAGGTCCTTGAGAGTCGCCGTTTTACCATTCTTCCTTGCTGACAGCTGAAAAGGGTACTCCCATCTATATGGGATGTCCTTGTCTCGTAGAGCGGAGAGCAATTGTCTCAGAGCTCTGCGCAATTGCAGGGTTCTGCGTGCCAGATCTGGGAGGAGCAGCAGAGACGTCTCTTGGTAGGGAGCCCGCCCCATTGTCCCTGCAGCTCTTGAGGATAGCTTCCTTCTCTTTATAGAAATGAATTCTACAGATTACATCTCTTGGTCGTGCAGGATCAGACGATTTAGGGCCCAGTGCCCTATGAATCCGGTCTATATCAATGTGCTGCTCTGGGTCTCTCTGGAGGAGATTGTTGAAGTACTTTTGTGCCCACTTCTCTAGCTGTGCTGGTTCCACTGATTCCCTTAGCCTCCTGATGCGCAGATTGTTGTGGCGGTGGCGGTTTTCTATATCATCCAAGTGGGTTATAATGTCTCGCAATTGTAAGGAATGATCTGACAACACTTGGTGGAATGTAACTAATTGGGAGAATATTTGATCTTGAGCATTCTCTATGTCAGCCATCCTCTGACCCACTTGCTTCATTTCTGACTGCAGGTTATACATATCCTGTTTATGTGATGTCTTTAGCTCTCCCAGCAGGGAATCCATCTCCCTCCTTGTTGGTATAGCTCTTATATGTTCTTTACAGTCCCAAGGCTCATGCTCTCCTTGTGTTGCATCCAGTGCTGGACTCCCATTCCCACCCCTTGCATGTCGCTGAGGTCGGGGGCCCCCCTCCAGAACTCTGCTGTTCAATAGTGATGTGGGGCTGCTTGTTTGTGTGCTATGCAGCAGCCCCCCCAGAGTTGCCACTGCAGCCGCTGAGCTGGGGTTTTGTCATTCCCTGGCTGTGATTTTGTGTGCCTGCTGTGGCTGTATAATGATCTCCCTGCAGGTCTCTATTTGTCGGCTCAGGGGCGCAGAGGTCAGGGTAGCATCTGCCCAACCAGCATCAGTGTCCAGCTCCTGTGAGACCTACTTGCCGTCCTGTTGCCGCACATGTTTTTCAGCTGGCGCCATCTTGATTTGGGAACTGCTGCTCGGCCGCTCCGTTTGCGAGCTGAAGTAACAGGGGATTCCAGCTTCCTCCACCTCCGCAGCTGCTGCCTCCGGTGTCCGCCCTCTTCTGCGTACCATCGCCTGCCTCTTACTCCTGATTGTCGGTCTCTGGCCGTTGGTATGTCGCCGGGTAAGCGGGAGCTCCGTCTCCCTGCGTCCTATCTCACCATCAGCTAGCTCTAGCCACCACTTTTACCTGTTTAGAGGGGCATATTGTTTGTAATCCATATGGATTTTGTTATTTACATTTTTAGTCTGAGAGCATCATAATGTAGGGACAGAGACCCTGATTCCAGGGATGTGTCATTTATTACTTATTGCGCTGTGTGCTGTAGTTTCAATAGAATCAGTGTTTATCAGCAGGAGATTACTGACTGGAAGTTTGCTGACAATGTACAGTGTACACAGGAAGCTGCCAATCAGTGGTGTGGGCGGGGTTATACACAGCTCAGCATTCTGACCACTACTACATCTACAGCAGAGAACAAAGGGATGCTATTCATACTACACCAAGCAGTCCAGTAAGTGACACATCGTTGAAATCAGACTCTCGGCCCCTATGTAAAGATTACATAGCAAAAACGTACTGACAGTCTTTTCAAGTAACAATCACATTGAAATAAAACTATCCACTACTCCTATTAGAACTTTTTGATCAGATTACAGGAACCTGCATCTTCATTAAATTAGATAAACCCACACCATGTTCCAAATTATTATGCAAATTATATTTTTCTGATTTTCCTAAATGGTCGGTGCAAATGACAGTCAGTCTAATAAAAGTCATCACCCATTAGAGTATACATCAAATTTTATTGAAGAAACCTCCCAATGATAACAGTATAATCTTCAAAATTAAAAAAAACTCAAAATGCACTGTTCCAAACTATTAGGCACAGTAGAGTTTCTAAACATGGTATACGTTTTAAAAAACTGAAAACGCTCATTTGTTGATTTTGCAGCATTAGGAGGTCACAATCACTAAATCCAAAACATTTTAACAAGCCAAGTTACATGTTAACATATGAACCCTTCTTTGATATCACCTTCACAATTCTTGCATCCATGGAACTTGTGAGTTTCTGCTTGAATTTCTTTGCATGATGTCAGAATAGCCTTCCAGAGCTGCTGTTTTGATGTGAACTGCCTCCCACCCTCATAGATCTTTTGCTTGATGATACTCCCAAGGTTCTCTATAGGGTTGAGGTCAGGGGAACATGGTGGCCGCACCACGAGTTTGTCCTTTTATGCCCATAGCAGCCAATGACAGAGGTATTCTTTGCAGGATGATATGGTGCATTGTGATGCATGAAGATGATTTTGCTTCTGAAGGCACGTTTCTGCTTTTTGTATCATTGAATAAAGTTGTCGGTCAGAAACTCTACATACTTAGCAGAGGTCATTTTCACACCTTCAGAAACCCTAAAGGTGCCTACCAGATGTTTCCCCATGATTCCAGCCCAAAACATGACTCCTCCACCTCCTTGCTGACGTCGCAGCCTTGTTAGGACATGGTGGCCATCCACTACTCCATCCATCTGGACCATCCAAGGTTGCTCGACACTCATGAGTAAACAAGACTGTTTGAAAATTAGTCTTCATGTATGTCTTGGCCCACTGCAACCGTTTCTGCTTGTGAGCACTGGTTAGGGGTGGCCGAATAGTAGGTTTATGCACCAAAGCAAGCCTTTGAAGGATCCTACACCTTGAGGTTTGAGGGACTCCAAAGCACCAGCAGCTTCAAATATCTATTTGCTTGTTTGGAATGGCTTTTTAGCAGCTGCTCTCTTAATCTGTTGAACTTGCCTGGCAGAAACCTTCCTCATTCTGCCTTTATCAGCACAAACACGTATGTGCTGTGAATCAGCCACAAATCTCTTCACAATACGATGATCACGCTTAAGTTTTCGTGAAATATCTAATGTTTTCATCCCTTGTCCAAGGCATTGCACTATTTGATGCTTTTCGGCAGCAGAGAGATCCTTTTTCTTTCCCATGTTACTTGAAAACTTTGCGGAACTATGCAGAAATTGAACTATAGCATTTCAGTACTGCTGTAGACCATAACCGACAGTTACGTCAAATTTTTAATTGTCACTATTTAGTGCAACAGGAGCAGTACAGGTTCAGGGCTTCCAGAATTACTCAGGCTTCTCAAAAACTAGTTGACGCTTCTTCAATTCAGGCTACGCTCGTTATCATCTGGAATGAATGCCCCATTTGGCATTGTGGAAGATGAAGGGAACTTGGGATAGTGCTCCCTTTCCAAATAGAGCTATGGACACCCATTAGTACATTTTGAATTACCAACTTACCAGATCTCAAATGCATGAATATGTCTTTATCATCATCTTCAAGTGCAAACAGTGAAATCTGCAACAACATCTGCACCGTTCAGCTCAACTATCAGGGCTATAAAGTCACTAGACAGTTTTATTCAGTTGAAGAAAAATGGAAGGAAGTGTGATCAAGATTAGAACCTGAAAATAGTGATTTTTATAATATACCCAATAAACTACACTTCATTCTACTGTAATTGTGCAATGGTAGATCCAGAAAGGATGTAGATAGAGTAGTGTGCATTTAAGGTTCCTCAGCAACCCAACTATCGACCTAAGTTACACCCAAAAATATTCCCAACTTAGTCTTCTGCATACTTGGTCAAGAAGGCAAAGACATACCTGTCAACATCTGCCCTAGTTGATGTGGCTACCGCTTGATTTGTCAGCCATAACCTAAATCTAAATAAACTTAGGTGGTGGTAAAGACAATTGTGGCATATTTTGTGCTTGGGAATGGAGACTTAACTTCTATTATAACTTTTTTGCTAGTTAGAAACATCTCTACATTAGTGGAAGCCTTCTCTGAATCATAGCCGTAGCCTAAACTTGATATAATTGGAGAATATATAGCACTACTGTATAAATCAATGTTCCTTAACTGCAGTCCTCAAGGCCCACCAACATTTCAGGTTTTCCTTAATGTTGCACAGGTGATGGAATTATTCCCTGTGCAACAGTGAGGAAATACTGAAAACCGATCACTTGTGCAATACTTTGGAAAACCTGAAAACATTATCTGTTGGTGGGCCTTGAGGACTAGACTTGAGAAAAACTGGTATAAAAATAGAGCATATTTAAGGTCATAGTGGATTTCACTATAAAATAGAGTGGAACTGCATATCTTCAGAGCTACATAAATGGTGGCACAACTCATCTCTACGGCATATAGGCAAAAAGGCGCCCAGAATATCTCAGAGGGCAGTTACCTAACCATGATTGTTTTGAGATGGTAACTAGGAATGGGAAAACCCCCCCCAATGTTCGGGAGACTCGCCCGAACCTTTTGTAAAGTTCGCGTTTGGGTTCTCATACATCGCGAACTTGCTTCCGAACACCGAACTTTGACTTTACAGTTATGTGATGGGGCGGGGGGGCTGTAAAATAAAGAACACAGTTAATAATAAACATTGTCATTATACTTACAGGTCCCGCGACGCGTCCTGCAGACCATGTGTCCCCGCCGCTTCTCCTTCCGATTGTCGCTGTGCCCTCCCGGTAACCAGCACTTATGATAGGACCTTCCGTGACGTCATAGCATGTGACCAGTCACGTGCGTATTATCTCATTGGCTACAGACTGGTCACATGGCTATGACATCATACTAGGTTCTGTCAGTGCATCTCTCCGGTACGTGGTGCTCGTTCGAGCATCTCTGTGTACCGGCGAGATGCTCTGGCACATGGTCGGCTCCCTGTCCCTGCATGTCGGCGCTCTTTACAGAGTCAACCCACATGCAGGGACTAGCTGCCACAGCCAGTGAATAGTGGCGCCGGGAATCAGGTGATCGGAGATCACCGTTGCTATAGTAACCCACCTGTCCGTTTACTATTGCAACGGTGACATCACCGCTTACAATCCGCAGCCTCTGCTCACTCACTGAGTGAGTAAACTGTACAGGGGAGCAGCGTTCTTCCTCCCATGCAGTACTGTCTGCTGTAGCAGAGCTGCATGGGTTGAAGGAGAAAGGAGACAGAAGAGCAGGCTCATGGAGGGCTGACAGGGAGTAATAAACATGGAGTCTCTCAGTGTGTCTGTGTATTTATTTCTAATAAAAGTATTTTTTCTCTGTGTGGTGTCTTTTTTTCAACCCTTTATTGGAGATTCTTAATGGCCGGGTCAAACTTGCCTGACATTAAAAATCTCTGGCTTAATACTAGCTAGTAAAACAAAGCTACTATTAACCCCTTCTTAGCCAGCGAGCCACCCGGCATCAGGGCCGCTAGAAGAGTTGGATACAGTGCCAGAAGATGGCGCTTCTATGAAAGCGCCATTTTCTGGGGCAGCTGCGGACTGCAATTTGCAGAGGAGGGGCACAGAAAGCTTGGACCAACTTGCGCTGTGGATTCTAATCCCCAGCTGCCTAGTTGTACCTGGCCGGACACAAAAATGGGGCGAAGCCCATGTTTTTTTTTGTTCTTTTATTTCATGAAATTCATGAAATAATTAAAAAAAGGGCTTCCCTATATTTTTAGTTCCCAGCCAGGTACAAATAGGCAACTGGGGGTTGGGGGCAGCCCGTACCTGCCTACTGTACCTGGCTAGCATACAAAAATATGGCGAAGCCCATGTCATTTTTTTGGCAAAAAACTTTAAATAAAAAAGAAAAAACTGCTTCCCGGGCTTTTCCATTGCCAGTGAAGGTAACACCAAGCAGTGGGGGTTAGCAGCCAGTAGCTGGATTACCCTTAGCTAGCAATACAAAAATGCAGCGGGAGCCCACGTATTTTTTTTTTAAATTATTTAAATAACTTAAAAAATATATAAATAAATAAATGGGCTTCCCTGTATTTTGATTGCCTGACATCACAGTACTCTAAAAATAAATCATTAAAAAAAGATGACGTAGCGCTCCACGGTATTTTTGATTCTCAGCGCAGATAAAGCAGACAGCTATGGGTTGCCACACCAATCTGCCTGGCGTTACCTTGGCTGGCAATCAAAATACAGGGAAGCCCATTCATTTTTTTTTTATTGAAAAAAAAGTGTGTGTGCTCCCGCCGTATTTTGATCGCCAGTCAGGTAAAGCTAGGCAGCTGAGGGCTGGGATTCTCGGCAGCCCGCAGCCACCCCTGGAAATGGCGCAGTTTCTTAGCGCCATTTCCAGGCGCTTAAACCGGCTCGTCCAGCGACCGTGATGGTGGTTCGCTGGGTAATAAAAGAGGTTAATACCAGCTTTGTATTCTCAGATGGTACTAAGCCCGAAATTCATGGTGTCATGCCAAATTAGACATGGCCACCATGAATTTCTAGCAAACAGTATATAAAAAAAATTTTTTATTAGAAATAAAAAAAAAAAAAAAAAAAACATTTAGAGACTCCACCTTTATTATAAAAAAAATCCTTAGTCCGACGTAATCCACAGGGACAGCCATGTCAGCTTCATCACTGTGCACAGACAGTCTATACACAGTGAGAAGCAAAGTCAACTCTGCTTCATCTTGTGCACAGACAGTCTATGCACAGTGAGAAGCACAAAGACTATCAGCCTGCTGCATTGTTCTGGTCAGAGTGATGCAGAGGTTGACAGTAACGGGATGATTGCACTTGTGTCTCGCAGTGCATCACCCCACTCTCCCGACAGCAGCGCCTCAGCTATGGAAATACATGCAGCTGACCCGCTGCCGTCGTGAGATTGTGCTCCGTGATGCAATGACACTCGCATCACGGGATGCCAGGACCTGTGATGACGTCATACTCACGTGACCACGCTGTAGCCAATGAGGTAATATAACATTCACACGTGACTCGTCACATGGGTATAATGTCACGGTCACGGCATGTCCTTTCAGCCAGAGGTGCTTACTGGGGGGAAACAGCAATGATCGGACGGACGCGTTAGCAGAAGCGCTGGGAGACAGAGTCTGCAGGACGTCACGGGACCTGCAAGTATGATCAGAATGTTTTTTTTTTAATAACGTGCTTTTTTTTTTTTTTCTCACGAACTGCAACACGAATATCCCAAAAAGCTTGTGTTCGGGGTTGTATACACGAACACCACATGTTCGGTACGGACACCGAACTTTACAGTTCGTGTTCGCCCATCCCTAATGGTAATCCATTTCAAGAGTCCCATTTGCCACAAGGCTTCTGGCAATCTCCATTAAAAGACTCCATGGGAACACTGGCAATACTATAAGAATTACATGGAAGTATGCTAGTATTTTATTACTACAGCAACTGAATGTGTTATGAAATATTAAGTGAACAATTTAATGTATAGTCAGTCTGCAGACAGTAAGTTAGCATACAGTAGGAGACAGATGTAAAAAAAAAAGAAGGGAATTTTGTTTACTTACCGTAAATTCCTTTTCTTCTAGCTCCTATTGGGAGACCCAGACAATTGGGTGTATAGCTTCTGCCTCCGGAGGCCACACAAAGTATTACACTGAAAAAGTGTAACCCCTCCCCTCTGCCTATACACCCTCCCGTGGATCACGGGCTCCTCAGTTTTGGTGCAAAAGCAGGAAGGAGGAAACTTATAAATTGGTCTGGGGTAAATTCAATCCGAAGGATGTTCGGAGAACTGAAACCATAACCAAAAGAACAATTCAACATGAACAACATGTGTACACAAAAGAACAACCAGCCCGAAGGGAACAGGGGCGGGTGCTGGGTCTCCCAATAGGAGCTAGAAGAAAAGGAATTTACGGTAAGTAAACAAAATTCCCTTCTTCTTTGTCGCTCCACTGGGAGACCCAGACAATTGGGACGTCCAAAAGCAGTCCCTGGGTGGGTAAAAGAATACCTCAATAAAAGAGAGCCGAAAACGACCCCTTCCTACAGGTGGGCAATCGCCGCCTGAAGGACTCGCCTACCTAGACTGGCATCTGCCGAAGCATAGGTATGCACTTGATAGTGTTTTGTGAAGGTGTGCAGACTAGACCAGGTAGCTGCCTGGCACACCTGCTGAGCCGTAGCCCGGTGTCGCAATGCCCAGGACGCACCCACGGCTCTGGTAGAATGGGCTTTCAGCCCCGAAGGAAGAGGAAGCCCCAAAGAACGGTAGGCTTCAAGAATCGGTTCCTTGATCCACCGAGCCAAAGTTGACTTGGAAGCCTGCGAACCCTTACGCTGGCCAGCGACCAGGACAAAGAGCGCATCTGAACGGCGCAGGGGCGCCGTGCGAGACACGTAGAGCCGGAGTACTCTCACTAGATCTAATGAATGCAAATCCTTTTCACCCTGGTGAACTGGATGAGGGCAAAATGACGGTAAGGAGATATCCTGATTGAGATGAAAAGGAGATACCACCTTAGGGAGAAACTCCGGGACAGGACGCAGAACCACCTTATCCTGGTGAAAAACCAGGAAAGGGGATTTGCATGACAGTGCTACAAGCTCCGACACTCTTCGGAGTGAGGTAATTGCCACAAGAAATGCCACCTTCTGCGAAAGACGTGATAAAGAGACATCCCTCAGCGGCTCGAAAGGTGGTTTTTGAAGAGCCATTAGCACCCTGTTAAGGTCCCAGGGTTCCAGCGGACGCTTGTAGGGTGGAACTATGTGGCAAACTCCCTGCAGGAACGTGCGGACCTGCGGAAGCCTTGCCAGGCGCTTTTGAAAAAATACTGAGAGCGCCGATACTTGTCCCTTGAGAGAGCCGAGTGACAAACCCTTGTCCATTCCGGATTGAAGGAATGAAAGAAAAATGGGTAAGGCAAAAGGCCAGGGAGTAAAACCCTTATCAGAGCACCAGGACAAGAAGATCCGCCACGACCTGTAATAGATCTTGGCGGACGTTGGTTTCCTGGCCTGTCTCATAGTGGCAATGACATCCTGAGATAACCCCGACGACGCTAGGAGCCAGGACTCAATGGCCACACAGTCAGGTTGAGGGCCGAAGAATTCAGATGGAAAAACGGCCCTTGTGACAGCAGGTCTGTGCGGTCTGGAAGCGCCCACGGCTGACCCACCGTGAGATGCCACAGATCCGGGTACCACGACCGCCTCTGCCAATCTGGAGCGACGAGAATGGCGCGACGACAGTCGGATCTGATCTTGCGTAACACTCTGGGCAACATCGCCAGAGGAGGAAACACATAAGGGAGTCGAAACTGCGACCAATCCTGAACTAACGCGTCCGCTGCCAGAGCTCTGTGATCTTGAGACCGTGCCATGAAGGCCGGAACCTTGTTGTTGTGCCGTGACGCCATGAGATCGACGTCCGGCGTTCCCCAGCAGCGACAGATCTCTCGAAACACGTCTGGGTGAAGAGACCATTCCCCCGCATCCATGCCCTGACTACTGAGAAAATCTGCTTCCCAGTTTTCTACGCCCGGGATGTGAACTGCGGAGATGGTGGAGGCTGTGGCTTCCGCCCACAGCAGAATCCGCCGGACTTCCTGGAAGGCTTGACGGCTGCGCGTGCCGCCCTGGTGGTTGATGTACGCGACCGCCGTGGCGTTGTCCGACTGTATGCAGATCTGCCTGCCCTCCAGCCACCGATGGAACGCCTTTAGGGCTAGATACACTGCCCTTATCTCCAGAACATTGATCTGAAGGGAAGACTATCGGAGTCCAGGTTCCCTGAGCCCTGTGGTGGAGAAAAACCGCTCCCCACCCTGACAGGCTCGCGTCCGTCGTGACCACAGCCCAGGATGGGGGCAGGAAGGATTTTCCCTGCGATAGAGAAGTGGGAAGAAGCCACCACTGAAGAGAGGTTTTGGCTGCAAGGGAAAAAGAGACGTTCCTGTCGAGGGACGTCGACCTCCTGTCCCATTTGCGGAGAATGTCCCATTGGAGTGGGCGCAGATGGAACTGCGCGAAGGGCACTGCCTCCATTGCTGCCACCATCTTCCCCAGGAAGTGCATGAGGCGCCTCAAGGGGTGTGACTGACCCCGAAGAAGAGATTGTACCCCTGTCTGCAGCGAAAGCTGTTTGTCCCGCGGTAGCTTGACTACCTCTGAGTGAGTATGAAACTCCATCCCGAGGTAAGTCAGTGATTGGGTCGATGTCAACTTGGACTTTGGGAAGTTGATGAGCCACCCGAACTGCTGGAGAGTTGCCAGAGCGACGGTCAGGCTGTGTTGACACGCCACCCGGGAGGGTGCCCTGACTAGGAGATCGTCTAAGTAAGGGATCACCGAGTGGCCCTGAGAGTGTAGGACCGCCACAACGGATGCCATGACCTTGGTGAAGACCCGTGGGGCTGTCGCCAGGCCGAAAGGCAGTGCCACGAACTGAAGGTGTTCGTCCCCGATGGCGAAACGCAGGAAGCGTTGATGTTCGGGTGCGATCGGCACATGGAGATAAGCATCCTTGATGTCGATTGATGCTAGGAAGTCTCCTTGTGACATCGAAGCGATGACCGAGCGGAGAGATTCCATCCGAAACCTTCTGGTGCTCACATGCCTGTTGAGCAGTTTGAGGTCCAGAACGGGACGGAATGATCCGTCCTTCTTTGGCACCACGAACAAGTTGGAGTAGAAGCCGTGACCATGTTCCTGAGGGGGAACGGGAATCACCACTCCTTCTGTCTTCAGAACGCCCACAGCCTGAAAAAGTGCGTCGGCCCGAGATGGGGGCGGAGATGTTCTGAAGAAACGAGTCGGAGGACGAGAGCTGAACTCTATCCTGTAACCGTGAGACAGAATGTCTCTCACCCATCGGTCTTGGACATGTGGCCACCAGGCGTCGCAAAAGCGGGAGAGCCTGCCACCGACCGAGGATGCGGTTCGGGGAGGCCGAAAGTCATGAGGAGGCCGCCTTGGAGGCAGTGCCTCCGGCGGTTTTTTGGGGGCGTGACTTAGACCGCCACGCATAGGAGTTCCTCTGGCCTGTTGGACGAAGAGGATTGGGACTTGGCTGAGGGCCGAAAGGACCGAAACCTCGGCTGTATTTTCCGTTGCTGAGGTCTCTTCGGTTTGGACTGGGGTAAGGACGAGTCCTTTCCCTTGGATTCCTTAATAATTT
Organism: Anomaloglossus baeobatrachus; assembly: GCF_048569485.1. Taxonomy (NCBI): domain Eukaryota; kingdom Metazoa; phylum Chordata; class Amphibia; order Anura; family Aromobatidae; genus Anomaloglossus; species Anomaloglossus baeobatrachus. Next base: position 199,423,312 of record NC_134358.1, read on the forward strand.
CATCCAATCGTTCTCCAAACAATCGGTCGCCAGAAAACGGCAAACCGGTTAAGAACTTCTTGGAAGCAGAGTCTGCCTTCTATTCGCGGAGCCACATGGCCCTGCGGACTGCCACCGAATTAGCGGATGCTACCGCTGTACGGCTAGCAGAGTCCAGGACGGCGTTCATGGCGTAGGACAAAAAAGCCGACACCTGAGAAGTCAAAGACGCAACTTGCGGAGCAGAGGTACGTGTGACTGCATTAATCTCAGACAGACAAGCTGAGATAGCTTGGAGTGCCCACACGGCTGCAAAGGCCGGGGCAAAAGACGCGCCTGTGGCTTCATAGATGGATTTCACCAGGAGCTCTATCTGCCGGTCAGTGGCATCCTTGAGCGATGAGCCATCTGCAACTGATACTACAGATCTAGCCGCCAGTCTAGAGACTGGAGGATCCACCTTGGGACATTGAGCCCAACCCTTGACTACGTTAGGGGGGAAGGGGTAACGTGTGTCATTAAGGCGCTTAGTAAAGCGCTTGTCCGGAAATGCTCTGTGCTTCTGGACAGCATCTCTGAAGTTAGAGTGATCGAAAAACGCACTCCGTGTACGTTTGGGAAACCTAAATTGGTGTTTCTCCTGCTGCGAAGCCGACTCCTCTATAGGTGGAGGTGGGGGAGAAAGATCTAGCACCTGGTTGATGGACGATATAAGATTATTTACTAAGGCGTCCCCCTCAGGTGTATCAAGATTGAGGGCAACGTCAGGGTCAGAGCCCTGAGCTGCGACGTCCGCCTCGTCCTCCAGAGAGTCCTCAAGCTGAGACCCCGAGCAGCGTGAGGAAGTCGGGGAAGATTCCCAGCGAGCCCGCTTAGCCGGTCTGGGACTGTGGTCCGTGCAGGAGTCCTCCACGTGAGACCTAGGGGCCACCCCGGGAGCACGCTGCGGCGCAGACCGAGAGGGGCCTGGAGGCGATGATCCAACAGTGCCCGGGGCCTGTGTAAGGACCGGTCTGGACTGCAAGGCTTCTAGTAGCTTGGCAGACCATTTGTCCATAGACTGAGCCATGGATTGTGAAAGCGACTCAGAGAGTTTCTCAGCAAAAACTGCAAACTCTGTCCCTGCCGCCTGGACAGTGGAAGCAGGAGGGTCTGCCTGAGCCGAGGGGCCCACTAGTGACCGAGGCTCCGGCTGAGCAAGTGCAACAGGGGTCGAGCATTGCTCACAGTGAGGGTAGGTGGAACCCGCAGGTAACATAGCCCCACAAGAGGTACAGGTTGCAAAAAAACCCTTTGCCTTAGCGCCCTTGCTCCTTGTGGACGACATGCTGTTGTCTCCTAGGAGAGTGATCACTGAGGGTATATAGCCACAAGTAAACAACTCGGCCGAACAGAGAAAATATATACAAATTATATATATATATATATATATATATATATATATATATATATATATATATACATATATATACACTCCGGCACCCTAGGGGGACCAGCACCGGGTGACCGGTGTGGCTTACCGACCGCCCAAAGCGGAGTGAACCCTCCCCATACACACCTATTGCCAATCCACATTATACGCATATATAGCCTGGGTCTCAGCGTCCCATACACGGTAAGTTTTTTAACTGCATGAGAGGACACACACAAGCTAGGGACCCCAACGTAGAGAAATACTTTGGCGTAGTGTTGGGGCTCTTCTGCATTGATCAATTCAGTAGCTAAATTTCTCTTTATTCATATATTCATGGCAGTAATGCAGGTTCCATTTTTCACATTTCATTCTTACAAATAGCTATTGAATTTTTCATGTCAGTATTCACACAGCAGTTTCTGCTATTCCATGTATTCCCCTTCCATAGTCACTGGTGTGCATACCTTATCTCCCCATAGTGATGTTTTTTAGGTTTTTTGCACCCAGTTCAGACATAGAATGGAGTTCCAAACGTTATTCCTTAATGTTAGTAGTTTTTCGTTTGTGAACCCTCCCCATACACACCTATTGCCAATCCACATTATACGCATATATAGCCTGGGTCTCAGCGTCCCATACACGGTAAGTTTTTTAACTGCATGAGAGGACACACACAAGCTAGGGACCCCAATGTAGAGAAATACTTTGGCGTAGTGTTGGGGCTCTTCTGCATTGATCAATTCAGTAGCTAAATTTCTCTTTATTCATATATTCATGGCAGTAATGCAGGTTCCATTTTTCACATTTCATTCTTACAAATAGCTATTGAATTTTTCATGTCAGTATTCACACAGCAGTTTCTGCTATTCCATGTATTCCCCTTCCATAGTCACTGGTGTGCATACCTTATCTCCCCATAGTGATGTTTTTTAGGTTTTTTGCACCCAGTTCAGACATAGAATGGAGTTCCAAACGTTATTCCTTAATGTTAGTAGTTTTTCGTTTGTGAACCCTCCCCATACACACCTATTGCCAATCCACATTATACGCATATATAGCCTGGGTCTCAGCGTCCCATACACGGTAAGTTTTTTAACTGCATGAGAGGACACACACAAGCTAGGGACCCCAACGTAGAGAAATACTTTGGCGTAGTGTTGGGGCTCTTCTGCATTGATCAATTCAGTAGCTAAATTTCTCTTTATTCATATATTCATGGCAGTAATGCAGGTTCCATTTTTCACATTTCATTCTTACAAATAGCTATTGAATTTTTCATGTCAGTATTCACACAGCAGTTTCTGCTATTCCATGTATTCCCCTTCCATAGTCACTGGTGTGCATACCTTATCTCCCCATAGTGATGTTTTTTAGGTTTTTTGCACCCAGTTCAGACATAGAATGGAGTTCCAAACGTTATTCCTTAATGTTAGTAGTTTTTCGTTTGTGAACCCTCCCCATACACACCTATTGCCAATCCACATTATACGCATATATAGCCTGGGTCTCAGCGTCCCATACACGGTAAGTTTTTTAACTGCATGAGAGGACACACACAAGCTAGGGACCCCAACGTAGAGAAATACTTTGGCGTAGTGTTGGGGCTCTTCTGCATTGATCAATTCAGTAGCTAAATTTCTCTTTATTCATATATTCATGGCAGTAATGCAGGTTCCATTTTTCACATTTCATTCTTACAAATAGCTATTGAATTTTTCATGTCAGTATTCACACAGCAGTTTCTGCTATTCCATGTATTCCCCTTCCATAGTCACTGGTGTGCATACCTTATCTCCCCATAGTGATGTTTTTTAGGTTTTTTGCACCCAGTTCAGACATAGAATGGAGTTCCAAACGTTATTCCTTAATGTTAGTAGTTTTTCGTTTGTGAACCCTCCCCATACACACCTATTGCCAATCCACATTATACGCATATATAGCCTGGGTCTCAGCGTCCCATACACGGTAAGTTTTTTAACTGCATGAGAGGACACACACAAGCTAGGGACCCCAACGTAGAGAAATACTTTGGCGTAGTGTTGGGGCTCTTCTGCATTGATCAATTCAGTAGCTAAATTTCTCTTTATTCATATATTCATGGCAGTAATGCAGGTTCCATTTTTCACATTTCATTCTTACAAATAGCTATTGAATTTTTCATGTCAGTATTCACACAGCAGTTTCTGCTATTCCATGTATTCCCCTTCCATAGTCACTGGTGTGCATACCTTATTTCCCCATAGTGATGTTTTTTAGGTTTTTTGCACCCAGTTCAGACATAGAATGGAGTTCCAAACGTTATTCCTTAATCAAAGCGGAGTGTGTGTCCACCAGATTCCCTGCCTTAGGTCTCCCAGAGCTGCAGAGCTCGTTCCTGAAAATCCTCCACCGGCAGAACGTGTGTAAAAATGGCTGCCGGAGTTCTCAGGGGAGGAGGGAGCCGTGGGCGGCGACTAGTAAAGTGCGGGAATCTGGGGCCCACAGTGATCAGTGAGGGGGGGGGGGGGGAGGACACAAAGTATGCTCCAGCCCTCACTGCCGACGTCAGGTCGACCGTCCCGCCCTTACCCCTGACTGGCAGGCCCGGGGGCGGGAGTTATGGTACTAGGCCGCAATGAAGCCGGGGACTAAATTTAATACCGCGGCCGACAAACAGGCTCGGTCGGCGCGGAAGTTCCGGTCTTCACAAACCAGCAGCTGCTGGTGCAGCGTCTGTGAAACAAGCGCTCCATGCACAGTCCCCATGGGGACACAGAGTACCTTTAGATGCAGGGCCCTGTCCCTGAGGATACATAGACTCCTGTCCGGCAGATTCCCACAGGGGCTGCGGAGGGAGCCCGGTCCCAGTAAATGGATGACCGGTCAGGATCCCACTTCTCCCAGAGCCTCTAAGGGATGGTGAAGGAAAACAGCATGTGGCTCCAGCCTCTGTACCCGCAATGGGTACCTCAACCTTAACAGCACCGCCGACGTAGTGGGGTGAGAAGGGAGCATGCCGGGGGCCCTGTGGGGGCCCTCTTTTCTTCCAACCGATAAAATCAGCAGCTGCTGCTGACTAAAATGGGAATGCATGAGTGGATGTGTGCCTCCTTCCACACAAAGCATAAAACTGAGGAGCCCGTGATCCACGGGAGGGTGTATAGGCAGAGGGGAGGGGTTACACTTTTTCAGTGTAATACTTTGTGTGGCCTCTGGAGGCAGAAGCTATACACCCAATTGTCTGAGTCTCCCAATGGAGCGACAAAGAAAAAAAAAAAAAAAAAAAAAAAAAAAAAACTATTTTTTTCACACTTTTAGTTGTTTTTTTTATTCATTTTGAATCATTAGATTTATTAGCTTATCTAGAGAAGGTAGAAAACAGTCTCTGTATTACCACCTATATGTAGCAGGCTCTCTCGTAAATCCAACTCATTGAGGGTTAATCATAACTAGGGCTTAGTGATGAGCAAGCATGGTGCCACTGCTCGTTACTCAATCGAACATCGGGGTGCTCTGGTACAATAGAATTTAAAAATGCTTGAATTTCCCATTCACTTCCAGTATACTTGGTACTCGAGTTGCGCCTGAGAATCCTGATGCTTGATCGTGTAATGAGCAGTGGCGAACACGCAGGCTCATCACTGCTAGGAATATCAACAAAACAAGACATGTTTCGGAGTAATTTCTCCTCATTATTACTGGCTGGCTAGTTAACTTGGTTTTCATGCAGACCTTGGTAGTGCTGTTTCTTCTAGATATCCAGCTGGTATTGGTATCCCTGATTTCCACTGATGAGTAGCAATTACTCTTAAACAGTCTATGCATGGCTATCTTTGGTTTGGATGATAGCCCAAGTCATGTCTCAAAACTTATTTCTGTTCAGTGTCTTCATACTGCTTTCCTAGAGGTAGTTACTCTGGAAGACTGATTCTCCCATCTAAACAGCCATGGAGCATTGTTTATAACATGACCTACCCCAGCTGGATCTTTGCTAGGAGAATCCCTCGCATTTTTGACAGCTTACCACTTTCTGCATTTAAAGCAATGATAAAAATACAGTTTAATGATCACCAAGAAAGCAAAAAAACCACCAGTTTAAAAAGGTTTTCAATTTATTAATACCGATTGAAATACTTGCCATTTTCCTTTTAATTAGCCTTATCTTATTTAAAAGGTATAACTTGTATACAATGTTTATTGCACTTTGCAAATGTAGGTTATATTTAAGAACAAGATATGAATACATTTTGGCAACAGTTAAAAAGTTAAAATTACAAAAACAGAAATACAACTTGAAATAGAAGTTAAGCTGAATTCTGTTAAATTATTCCTTATGGAAAAAAATTCCATTGAAGCTTTTTTTGCCAGACGTTATAATCGCTATATGTGTCTTGATTATTTGTATATAGCATCCACAAGGCTTCAGGAGATATCCAACCTTGAATACAATTTTACCAATATCTAAATATCTTGAAAGATTTGTGCTGATTAATGAAAAAAATATATATCTAAAGCAGTTGGTCCTTCTTTTCCAGTGCAGATCTTCAAATCTTCTGCATGAGTAGCGTTAAAGGGAGTCTATTCCAGGTTTTTTTGCCCTATCTGTGGATATCAAAAACAGTGACAACCAGCCCGATTAGGAGGTTTATAAAAAAAAAAACAAAAAAAAAAAAAACACCCACATAAGATGTGAGCCAAGTAATGTGTTAGCCAGAAGTCCTTGTATTTCCAAGAGGTGGTCCAACTAACTCATCCATCACAGTGCACAAGGATAAAGCTCTGAGTCAAATGTTGTAGGGCCGGACGAGCCAGCCACCTAATCACAGAGGACTCCTTAGGGTTTGCACATCATTTAGAGGACTCCTGAGCTCATGTCCCTTGAATCCTCATGTTGCCCCTAATAAAACTATTTTTTTTGAAAATTTGCTCCAAGCTGATTGATAAAAACACACTGATGGAATCACATTCTACCATTACTTCATGTTGCCCTCATATAGGCCAACATAAACCTGGCAACAGATTCCCTAAAAAGTATAATTTTGGCTTCCTGTCATCACTACAGAAGCTTAGCTTACAGTATATCATTTCTATCACTGGGCTAGGAATACAAACAATATGCAGGAGGCTGAAGGCAGACAGGTCCTGAATTTAACGCTTGCCCTTCTACATCACCAAAGTGGAGCGTATATAAATCATTCAAGGGTGGACACAAACTGTAAAGAATGTAGTGTGTCAAAATGAAGTAATGCCATATAATGCAATACATGAGATTATCCACAATTGGTAATACCACTGGTTACTTACTCTAATTACATGGTGTAAGCATTTTACAGACATAAAAAAAAAAAAAAAAAAAAATCAAAAATTTGGAAATTTAAAGTTGAATTACAATCCATAACGTTTTGTTTCTTCCTTTTTTGGTTCTGGGTGGCCTAACATCAATCATAGACATTGTGGCCTAAAACGTGATCAAAGGCATCACAAAGAGTTCACACAGTTATCTTTTTCATTTATTTAGGATATAGACCAAGCATGGTCATCATCAGGTCTGGTCATCAATTCTTCACACAATCAACAACATTGGGATTTAAGAATGACACAGAAAATATCAACATAAGCCCAAATATACATGGTATGGTGAAAGCGCACAATGACAGAGAAGGCACTATGAAGAACAATGGTCTGACATATTTCACAGAGGGCATAATTCTTATTGGTGATACCATATGGAAACACTGAGCAGAGCAGTATTGGTAATTGGTGTCATGGCATTTGAATATCATTTGAAAGCAGTTGTCCAGGACTACAAACCAGTGACTACAGAGCAGCAGAAAGGGTCGTTCTAGACTTGCAATTGTGACGGCATCCTATTAACAGCAAAAGGACAGCATCCAAGTGCTACGCCATCCTATTTGCTAGAACTGACGGTGTACATATGGGGGCTGCAGGACCTGAAAACAACTGTTTGGGTGCTAAGTTTTAGGTGAGCAATCAGACTTTATCACATCTTGATAATAGCTAATCACTGTTGTAGTCCTGGACAATGCCTTTATAGCACATGCCCCCTTTTATGGAATGTCTACCCAAATAAGAACAATTGTGTTCCCCAACCCTATACTTAGGTTTCTCATGATCCCTGCCACCTGCGTATGGGGCTAAACTTGACTGTCATATGTATTGTCTGATATATTGGAATACCAAGCAACCTCCTGTAAGTGACTTGTACTCAACTCAGATGGTGGGTGACCAGAGGAAGCAAGGTTGTCACTAGATAAGCATCATACCCCACTGAACACACAAAAAAAAAAAAAAAAAAAAGAAGGAGGGGTAGCTGTCAGAAACATTCTGTAAACCATATAGAATTTAATGCACATTATTATGTTTACCACAATTTCTGAGACGTCAGATTTATATTTATTTAATGTTTTCTAATAAGTACATGAACCATGAGACGCAAAATAGTTTCATCCAATTTATCATTCGCCACTAAAAGATATTTCTGATTCTTGAAGATCATGTCAATGAATTTTTTAAGGGGGGGGGGGGACAGAAAGAAACCATTGTGTACACCATATCTGTATGCACAAATTCACAGTTTCCATTATTATTCACAAGTCCATCCACATTTCAGTACATGGCCAGACTGGAGGTATCCATTTAAAAACTAAAATATAAAAGCTCTTAAAATGGTTCGAAGTCTGACTTCATACGAACACAGATCAGAAACATGGTGGGCCATCTAAAAAATGATGCTCGCCTTAAGGGTCTGGACCGGAAACTGTTCTGGAAATTCTGTGGATGAGTTTTACTCTTCTGCCATATAGAAACGATACATTAAGGCAACAATGACAGCAGATATTGCTGGAATTATCCAGTTACTCCACAAGCTAGAAGTAAAAAAAAAAAAAAAAAAAAAAAAAAGGTACATGGTTAATGTAAGCACGATTTATTATTATTAATTATTATTATTATTGTTTCTAATATTGGTTCCTTAACTAGTTAAGCAATGTGTATGTTGTCCCAAATATGTTAAAGCGTAAACTCAAGTGGGTTTTTTTTTTTGTCAGCACTTGAAATATAAGCCACATGATCCCGGTATTATACCTACCCTGCTGCCCTCTCCGACCTTTATCGGCTCCGCTCTGGTCCTGCAGCGCCATCTTGCGCCCATGACCTCTGACTGTCCGGAAGTCAGAAGTTACGGCACAAACGCTTAATGTAACTGTGAGAGCCAGAACGAGGTTTACAGAGTTTCATGGATTGTGCCTTAGGTCACAAATCAATGTAACACTGGAGCTGTCGGCAGATCAAAAATCGTTGGAGACTGGCGGGAACGATGCAGAAAAACGAAGATGTTGGCAGGTGAGGATAAGACAGGGAGCAGGGGACTTTTAAAGCACCATTCTCGCACTGAAATAAAAAAAAATAAAAATCTCCAAAAACGCTGGAGTGGTGTTTTAAGGATCATTGTAAATGAGTATGTGTATATTGTATTAACATATAATATATATTATATATACTGATGTAACACACACACCCACTTGCACATATCTCTCCTTCTAAATGAACGTTAAGGATTATTTTAAATGTGTACATCCATGCATATGTATGTATGTATGTATATTATATATACACATATACTGTACATACATACACACATATGCATGTACACATTTAAAATAATCCTTAACGTTCATTTAGAGGGAGAGATATGTGCAAGTGGGTGGTTGGGTGTGTTACACAAGCAACATTTTTATTTCCCAATTAAAAAAAAAAAAAAAACACCACACAAGAAAAATTGAACAAACTTGTACTACTATAACTACTATACAATAATACCTCCAAATCACAGAAAAAAAAAAAAAAAAGAGTTACGCTAAAATGTCCTTTTAAATGTCTATTTTCCCCTTAAACACTCATGTTAGTAACTTTATTATAAAATTTGCTACATTTCTTCCTATCCTGATAATCCCTAAATGTGTTCCAATTCTCTGCAGTGTCTTTCACCCTCCTGGAATAGGACATTATCAGGAGGCGGTGCAGTTACTTACTGCAGTTTCTTACATGAGCACCCTCTGAAGAGGTCTTGGATCCATGGCTTTGATAAAAGCTGTGGAAGAGGTGGGCGCAGAACTCTTTGCTTCTGTCACTGTCACAGATTGTAACTGTAAAACATGATGTTTTCTGGGGGGAGGGGAGTGCAGATAGATACAGTATGAGTGACACCAGGACAGCCCCATAGCTTCTATCACTGTCCTCAAATGACTAGTCATCAGGGAGAGGAGCTAGTGTCACACAGCTTCCATCACTGCACCCTGATGACGATTCATTTGAGGGTGGTGATAGCAGCTGTACCATCATACCTTGATGATGTCTTGTTTCACAGGAAGAGCAGAGATAGAAGCAAAGAACTGGCCCTGCGCTCACCTCTCTCAGAGCTTCTATTAGCCCATGAAACCAGGACAAATTAAGAGGGCTGAGATGAAATGCTGTAAATGCTGTAGTAAGTAACTGCAGCGCCACTGCCTGAGGATATCCTGTTCCATTAAAGGTGATAGATGCTGCAAGAAAGTGAGTGCAGCCCCAGCCTCCTGTGACATCCCATTTGAGCCTCGAGAAAAAAAAATTATTACAAGAGTGCTTATAGATATTTAGAAAGAACATTTTAGGTATTGGAATCCACATTAAAAACTGCAGGCAATAACATATTGGCTGCATTTTTCTTGCCTGTACAGGAGAAGTTGTGAACTGAAAGCCCCATCTCTAACGTGATAATCTGTAGCTATGTGTGGAAGCTTCTTGGCAAATTATTCTCTGCCTAACCCTCTACATGTACATAATACTAGGAGCGCTCTCCATTTTATCCACTCCCTTCTGCATTTAGAGCTGAAGGCAGAAAGAATTATCTGGAAGGCAGAGCTCAGTGTTTACACTATGTGCAAAGCAAACGCAGGAGGAGGAGGTTACAGTAAGAAACTCAGCCAAAAGTATTGAGCTGAAACTGGAGCCAAAAATGAGGTCTTGACTCCGAGATCTCATCTTGTTCCTGTAGTATTAAGGACTACCTTGCTGTGTTGTATACACGACCTTGGAAACCTTAAAGTACTAATGCGAATAAACTGATTACCCTTGTATGTTATATAACCTTAGTAAAAACAAGGAACATTTGCTGGTACTTTATTGCTTTACACTACAGCACTTCTCATTCAGATGGTCATCTAATTAATAAAGTAAAAGGATAAAGACACCAGAAAGTGATTCCATAGAGCAAAGATGAATTGTAAACTTCAGGCAAGTAAACCACCAGCGGGAAGGCAACTAACAGGCACTGATATACACAAAATACATCCTGAAGACTCAATGCAAAATAAATAATAAGTTTATGGCAAAAGAGGAAATACCTTGAATCAGAGTCAGAAGTAGTAATAAACGTTTCCTAAAAGAAAAAAAAAAATTCAATAATTAACACTTGCCAGAAATGTGCGTTTCAACATACAACAGTCTCTTCACTTAGCCCGGATATATTCCTATACAGTGGAGCCTTGCTTAACGAGAACAATCCGTTCTGGGACTGTGCTTGTTAACCAAGTTACTCACGCAGCAAAGCAAGATTTCCCCTAGGAAATCATTGCAATGCAGACAATTCGTTTCACAACTTGTCAAATGTCCCATCCTGGTCCCCTATTGTGCCATTCCACACATGCACAAACGCACACAAACACGTATGCACACGCACATATTATATGCTCACCTTACCTTCCGTTCCATCGCCGGTCTCCTGGGACTTGCTGTTCTCTGGTATGGGGCCGGGCTGTGTATCGGGTTACCATAACGATGAGGGAGGAACTTCCGCTCCCAGCGCGCTGACGTCAAAGGCAGAGCTGCTTGCCTCCGATTGGCCAGCGCGCTGCCTTTGAGTAGCGGTGACAGGAAGTTCCTGCTTCGTCGCTATGGATGCCGATGCACAGCTTGGAGTGGAGCGGAGCGGCGAACTACAGGACCCAGGAGGCTGGCGATGAAACGGAAGGTACACATATTATATGCTCACCTTACCTTCCGTTCCACCGCCGGCCTCATGGTACTTTTAGTTTGCAGCGAGGACGTCGCAATGTACCCGGGAACTACAAGAACCATGAGACCGACGATGGAGCGGAAGGTAAGGTGAGCATAATACTGTATGTGTGTGCGTGCGTGTGCGTTTGTGCGTACATACATGTGTGCGTTTGTGTGGACTGCAAGTGTGGGTCAGAGCGCGGTGGATGTACGGAACCGGAAGGGTGTGCGGTGAGAATTTTGCTCGTACAGCAAAGCTTTCTCGTAAACAGAGTTACAAATTTACAGAAAGCTTTGCTTGTTAAGCGAAATTCTCGTTAAGTGGATTACTCGAAGCCAGGTACCACTGTATTAATAAAATCAGATCTAGAGAAAAAAAAGTTTTTGCTCTTATTTTATTCCCGCTGCTGTCCTGACTAATCTGCTTTTTGTTTTTATTTCATATCCGCCATACGGTTCCAGAGATATGGGACTTTTTAGGTAGTGCTATTTTTTCTGGTGTTTACAAAGGGGTGTGGCTCATAGGATTCGACGTGGGCTTGACTTTAGACTGCTCTACATTATTAACCTATGAACAATGCTCCCTTGGTGAAGATCATAAAAAAATGGCACTGTACATAAAATACAAATATACACAAAAAACAACATCTCTGGAACTGTAGGGCAAATTTATAAATTAAAAAAAAACAAAAAACATACCCAGGGAGAGCGGTGAGAATAAAAGAAGAACCAAAAACTAAGATAGCTCGCTTTATGGCCATGTTTACGTCGGTCTATGTAAACAGACTGTTAACTGGCCTCTGACAGGGGATAGATTACCGATCTCCAGTCATATTGTGCTGCCGGTCTGTCCATGTAAATGGACTTAGGTTCTGTTCACATCTAAGGCTTTGTTCACACTAGAAAAATAATTTTTCTCAAGAAATGTCTTGCGTATGAAAGATTACCGCACTTGCGGTCAAAAACCGCACCAATACCGCACCCAAAAACTAATGCGGTTTTACGAGTTTTTTCCGCAGGTTGGTCCCTGCGGGGGTTTTTTTTACCTTTATGTCAAAAACCACAGGTACCTGCAGAAAAGAAGTGACATGCTCAATCTTTTTCTCAAGAAATTCTGCAGAATGAAATGTTCTTAAGAAAAAAAAACGCAGTGTGCACACAGCTATTTGTTTTCCACAGGTTTTGCTGGGGAATGTCTGCAGAAAGGTTACAACCATTTTTTGCAGAAATTTCTGCAGCAAAACTGCAAAAAAAACCAACAAAAAAACAAAAAAAAACGCGGGTAAAAAAGCAGTGTGTGAACAAGGCCTAAAGGAGAGGCACCATTAAAAGCCTCTTTTACAGATTCTGTAATGTATGATAGAAGGAATAGAGCGACATGCAGCGTTATCTTCCCCATCCATTATAAGTCAACGTTGGGTGATGTTGATGTTTTTCATGTAACAGATCTGGTAACATTTCATGGTTCCTGTTAGGCTATGTGCACACAGTGCGTTTTTCGCTGCGTTTTTGGCCTCAAAACTGCATGACTTTGCTTCCCCAGCAAAGTCTGTAAGTTTTCAATTTTTGCTGTCCACTCCACACACAACTCTTTTTTTTAAGCTGCGTTTTTGAGCTAAGAAACAAAAGAAAAAAAAAAAAAACAAAAAAAAAAACAAAAAAAAAAAAAAAAGAAGAAGTGGACATGTCAATTCTTTCCTGCGTTTTTGTGTGTTTTCCACCCATGCAATGAATTGGAAAAACCCAGATATCAAAAACACAGCAAAACGCAGCCATAAACGCACCAAAAACACGGTAAAAACGCATGCGTTTTTACCGATGCGTCTTTGCCGCAGGTGCGTTTTTTGCGGCCAAAATCGCACAAAAACGCAGCGTCAAAGAAATGCAGCGTGTTCACATAGCCTTAAACAGAAACCACAATTCCAATGCTAGTCTAGCGTTACAAACACTTTCTAGTTTTGGTAAGCAGTATTCTCAGTAGTGAATGGAATTGCACAGAAAGTGGTGGGAGCGCTACTGAGCAAGAAATATAGTGTCAGGGATGCAGCACAATATTAGTTCTGAGGCCCATTTATTCTCAAAATTGTGGAGGTCCTAAAGATCACAGCACAATAAAGTGATGTGATGACCAAAGGGACCATCAACATACAAAATTAGCCGGATTTAGGTCTATGGCCAAAGAAGGGAATTTTGTTTACTTACCGTAAATTCCTTTTCTTCTAGCTCCAATTGGGAGACCCAGACAATTGGGTGTATAGCTTCTGCCTCCGGAGGCCACACAAAGTATTACACTTAAAAGTGTAAAGCCCCTCCCCTTCTGCCTATACACCCCCCGTGCATCACGGGCTCCTCAGTTTTGGTGCAAAAGCAAGGAGGAAAAGTTATAAATTGGTTTAAAGTAAATTCAATCCGAAGGAATTTCGGAGAACTGAAACCATTCAACATGAACAACATGTGTACACAAAGAACAACAGCCCGAAGGGAACAGGGGCGGGTGCTGGGTCTCCCAATTGGAGCTAGAAGAAAAGGAATTTACGGTAAGTAAACAAAATTCCCTTCTTCTTTGTCGCTCCATTGGGAGACCCAGACAATTGGGACGTCCAAAAGCAGTCCCTGGGTGGGTAAAATAATATCTCGTAATAGAGCCGTAAAACGGCCCTTTCCTACAGGTGGGCAACCGCCGCCTGAAGGACTTGCCTACCTAGGCTGGCATCCGCCGAAGCATAGGTATGCACCTGATAGTGTTTCGTGAAAGTGTGCAGGCTCGACCAGGTAGCCGCCTGACACACCTGCTGAGCCGTAGCCTGGTGCCGCAAAGCCCAGGACGCACCCACGGCTCTGGTAGAATGGGCTTTCAGCCCTGAGGGAACCGGAAGCCCAGAAGATCGGTAAGCTTCAAGAATTGGTTCCTTGATCCACCGAGCCAGGGTTGATTTTGAAGCTTGTGACCCTTTCCGCTGGCCAGCGACAAGGACAAAGAGTGCATCCGAGCGGCGCAGGGGCGCCGTACGAGAAATGTAGAGTCTGAGTGCTCCCACCAGATCTAACGAGTGCAAATCCTTTTCACACTGATGAACTGGATGAGGACAAAAAGAGGGTAAGGAGATATCCTGATTGAGATGAAAGGGGGATACCACCTTAGGGAGAAATTCCGGTACCGGACGCAGAACCACCTTGTCCTGGTGAAACACCAGGAAAGGGGCTTTGCATGACAGCGCCGCTAGCTCCGACACTCTCCGAAGTGATGTGACTGCTACTAGGAAGACCACTTTCTGCGAAAGGCGTGAGAGAGAAATATCCCTCATTGGCTCGAAAGGTGGCTTCTGAAGAGCCATCAGCACCCTGTTCAGATCCCAGGGTTCTAACGGCCGCTTGTAAGGAGGGACTATGTGACAAACCCCCTGCAGGAACGTGCGCACCTGTGGAAGTCTGGCTAGGCGCTTCTGAAAAAACAAACACAGAGCGCTGAGACTTGTCCCTTAAGAGAGCCGAGCGACAACCCTTTTTCCAATCCGGATTGAAGGAAGGAAAGAAAAGTGGGCAAGGCAAATGGCCAGGGAGAAACACCCTGATCAGAGCACCAGGATAAGAAGATCCTCCACGTCCTGTGGTAGATCTTGGCGGACGTTGGTTTCCTAGCCTGTCTCATAGTGGCAATGACCTCTTGAGATAACCCTGAAGACGCTAGGATCCAGGACTCAATGGCCACACAGTCAGGTTGAGGGCAGCAGAATTCAGATGGAAAAACGGCCCTTGAGACAGCAAGTCTGGTCGGTCTGGTAGTGCCCACGGTTGGCCCACCGTGAGATGCCACAGATCCGGGTACCACGACCTCCTCGGCCAGTCTGGCGCGACGAGGATGGCGCGGCGGCAGTCGGACCTGATCTTGCGTAACACTCTGGGCAACAGTGCCAGAGGAGGAAACACATAAGGGAGTTGAAACTGCGACCAATCCTGAACTAAGGCGTCTGCCGCCAGAGCTCTGTGATCTTGAGACCGTGCCATGAATGTTGGGACCTTGTTGTTGTGCCGGGACGCCATTAGGTCGACGTCCGGCATCCCCCAGCGGCAACAGATCTCCTGAAACACGTCCGGGTGAAGGGACCATTCCCCTGCGTCCATGCCCTGGCGACTGAGAAAGTCTGCTTCCCAGTTTTCTACGCCCGGGATGTGAACTGCGGATATGGTGGAGGCCGTGGCTTCCACCCACATCAGAATCCGCCGGACTTCCTGGAAGGCTTGCCGACTGCGTGTTCCCCCTTGGTGGTTGATGTATGCCACCGCTGTGGAGTTGTCCGACTGAATTCGGATCTGCTTGCCTTCCAGCCACGGCTGGAACGCCTTTAGGGCAAGATACACTGCCCTTATCTCCAGAACATTGATCTGAAGGGAAGACTCTGTCGGAGTCCAGGTTCCCTGAGCCCTGTGGTGGAGAAAGACCGCTCCCCACCCTGACAGGCTCGCGTCCGTCGTGACCACAGCCCATGATGGGGGAAGGAAGGATTTCCCCTTCGACAGAGAAGTGGGGAGAAGCCACCACTGAAGGGAAGCCTTGGCTGCCCGTGAAAGGGAGACGTTCCTGTCGAGGGACGTCGACTTCCTGTCCCATTTGCGGAGAATGTCCCATTGAAGTGGACGCAGATAAAACTGCGCAAAAGGAACTGCCTCCATTGCTGCTACCATCTTCCCTAGGAAGTGCATGAGGCGCCTCAGGGGGTGTGACTGGCCTTCAAGGAGAGATTGCACCCCTGTCTGTAGTGAACGCTGTTTGTCCAGCGGAAGCTTCACTATCGCTGAGAGAGTATGAAACCCCATGCCAAGATATGTCAGTGATTGGGCCGGTGTCAGATTTGACTTTGGAAAATTGATGATCCACCCGAAACTCTTGAGAGTCTCCAGAGCAACGTCCAGGCTGCGTTGGCATGCCACTTGAGAGGGTGCCTTGACCAGCAGATCGTCTAAGTAAGGAATCACCGAGTGTCCCTGAGAGTGTAGGACTGCTACCACTGCTGCCATGACCTTGGTGAAGACCCGTGGTGCTGTCGCCAGGCCGAAAGGCAGTGCCACGAACTGAAGGTGTTCGTCCCCTATGGCAAAACGCAGGAAGCGCTGATGCTCTGGTGCAATCGGTACGTGGAGATAAGCATCTTTGATGTCGATTGATGCCAGGAAGTCTCCTTGGGACATTGAGGCGATGACGGAGCGGAGCGATTCCATCCGGAACCGCCTGGTTTTTACGTGTTTGTTGAGCAGTTTTAGGTCCAGAACAGGACGGAAGGATCCGTCCTTTTTCGGTACCACAAACAAATTGGAGTAAAAACCGTGACCCTGTTGCTGAAGAGGAACAGGGATCACCACTCCTTCCGCCTTCAGAGTGCACACCGCCTGAAGAAGAGCATCGGCTCTCTCGGGGGGGCGGAGATGTTCTGAAAAATCGAGTCGGAGGACGAGAGCTGAACACTATCCTGTAACCGTGGGATAGAATGTCTCTCACCCATCGGTCTTTTACCTGTGGCAGCCAGGTGTCGCAAAAGCGGGAAAGCCTGCCACCGACCGAGGATGCGGTGTGAGGAGGCCGAAAGTCATGAGGAGGCCGCTTTGGGAGCGGTTCCTCCGGCGGTCTTTTTAGGACGTGACTTAGACCGCCATGAATCGGAGTTCCTCTGATCCTTTTGAGGCCTTTTGGACGAGGAGAACTGAGACCTTCCCGCGGGCCGAAAGGACCGAAACCTCGATTGTACCTTCCGTGGTTGAGGTCTGTTTGGTTTGGACTGGGGTAAGGATGAGTCCTTTCCCTTGGATTGTTTAATGATTTCGTCCAATCGTTCACCAAACAGGCGGTCGCCAGAAAATGGCAAACCGGTTAAGAACTTTTTGGAAGCGGAGTCTGCCTTCCATTCACGTAACCACATGGCCCTGCGGACTGCCACCGAATTGGCGGATGCTACCGCCGTACGGCTCGTAGAGTCCAGGACAGCATTAATGGCGTAGGACGCAAACGCCGACGCCTGAGAGGTTAAGGACACCACTTGCGGAGCAGATGTACGTGTGACTGCATTAATCTGCGCATGACAAGCTGAGATAGCTTGGAGTGCCCATACGGCTGCGAATGCTGGAGCAAAAGACGCGCCGATAGCTTCATAGATGGATTTCAACCATAGTTCCATCTGTCTGTCAGTGGCATCTTTGAGTGAAGCCCCATCTTCCACTGCAACTATGGATCTAGCCGCCAGTCTGGAGACAGGAGGATCCACCTTAGGACACTGAGCCCAGCCCTTGACAACGTCAGGGGGGAAGGGATAACGTGTATCCTTAAGGCGCTTGGAAAAACGCTTATCTGGACAAGCTCGGTGTTTCTGGACTGCATCTCTGAAGTCAGAGTGATCCAGAAACATACTCAATGGACGCTTGGGAGACCTGAAACGGAATTTCTCCTGCTGAGAAGCTGACTCCTCAATTGTAGGAGCTGGTGGAGAAATATCCAACACCTGATTGATGGTTGCTATAAGGTCATTCACTATGGCGTCACCATCAGGTGTATCCAGGTTGAGCGCGGTCTCAGGGTCAGAATCCTGATCCGCATCATCATCCAGAGAGTCCTCCTGCTGAGACCCTGAACAATGTGATGAAGTCGAGGGAATTTCCCAGCGAACCCGCTTAGGCGGCCTGGGACTGCGGTCCATGTCAGAGACCTCACCCTGGGACCCATGGTTCACCCCAGGAGCACTTTGCAGCTCCAAATGAGGGGGGCCTGGGGTCAATGATTGAACAGTGCCCGGGGCCTGAGTTACCGGTCTGGACTGTAAGGCTTCTAGTATCCTAGCAGACCATTTATCCATAGTCTCAGACAGTTTGTCAGCAAATACTGCAAACTCCGTCCCTGTCACCTGGACAGTGGTAGCAGGTGGTTCCACCTGGGCCACCAGTAGCAGAGGCTCCGGCTGAGTAAGTGCCACAGGGGCCGAGCATTGCACACAATGAGGGTCAGTGGAACCTGCCGGTAGTATAGCCGCACATGAGGTACAGGTTGCAAAGTAAGCCTGTGCTTTGGCACCCTTGCTATTTGCGGACGACATGCTGTTGTCTCCTCTGAGTACAATCCAGGAAGGTATATAGCCAAAAATCAACAGTGCGACCGTACAGTGTAGATGTATAGCATATAAGCATATATATATATATGTACACTCCGGCACTCAGTGGGGCCAGCACCTCAGGTGCTGCTTACCGACCGCTCAAAGCGGTTGTGTGATCACCAGCATCCCTGCCTGGGCCTCCCAGAGCTTTCTCGCCTCTCCAGCGTCAGAAGAGCTGACAGGAATGGCTGCCGGCGTTCTGTGGGGAGGAGGGGGCCGAGGGCGTGCCCTAGAAAGTGCGGGAATCTGGAGCCCCACTGAGCTGAATGAGGGGGGAGGAGGATACAGAGTATGCCCCAGCCCTCAGCGCTGACGTTCTGTGCAGCGTCCCGCCCTGCCCCTGACTGACAGGCCTGGGGGCGGGAATATGCGCTACTAGGCCGCAAAAGCCGGGGACTAAAGTTATAAGCGCGGCCCGCATATAAGCGCGGCCGGCGCGGTAGTCCCCGGCGCACTAACACACCCAGCAGTGCTGCAGTGTATATGGTACCAGCGCTCCATGCGCGGTCCCCACGGGGACACAGAGTACCTCACAGTAGCAGGGCCTTGTCCCTGACGATACTCGGCTCCTGTCCAGCAGATTCCCCAGGGGCTGCGGAGGGAGCACGGCCTCAGTGCCTGGAGACCGATTAGGATCCGACTTCACCCAGAGCCCATTAAGGGATGGGGAAGGAAAACAGCATGTGGCTCCTGCCTATGTACCCGCAATGGGTACCTCAACCTTAACAGCACCGCCGACCAGAGTGGGGTGAGAAGGGAGCATGCTGGGGGCCCTATATGGGCCCTCTTTTCTTCCATCCGACATAGTCAGCAGCTGCTGCTGACTAAGATGTGGAGCTATGCGTGGATGTCAGCCTCCTTCGCACAAAGCATAAAAACTGAGGAGCCCGTGATGCACGGGGGGTGTATAGGCAGAAGGGGAGGGGCTTTACACTTTTAAGTGTAATACTTTGTGTGGCCTCCGGAGGCAGAAGCTATACACCCAATTGTCTGGGTCTCCCAATGGAGCGACAAAGAAATATTAGCACCCCTTCATTACCAGTGTAATGGTCTAAATCACATCCAGTTAGGAATAGATATTGTATGCAATGTGGAGCAGACTACTACACACATAATGGAGAGGGCCAAACCATGATGGAAAAGTAGCAAATACTCTAGCCTTCTCTGTACAATGACACAATGTATTATCAGATCCAGTATCAACATCAGACGCAACACTCACCGTTGGTTTCTGGATCTTGGATCGATCATCCTGTGGGTGAAAAAAAAAAAAAAAAAAAATTACTTTCATATTAAAATATATACTGTATATTCATGCTCTGCTGAATACTAGGGAAAAATATATTTATACTTCAAAAATAGAAAATGATAATGCTCTTTGGTCGCATTCTAAAAAGATGTGAAGAGGTTTCGAGAGCAGGAGGTTTTGAAGATGGATCCAGATCTTAGGGATTGGTTGACACTCTGTGCCACAGTCACATACTGAACGGGTCAGAATTAAAGGGACAGATTGTGCGCCCCGCGGAACCAGTCTACAGGGGATGGGTGAGGGTACAGTAGGTGAGGACAGAGCTGGTTGCGCAGTGGTGTACTGGACTGAGGGCTATTGTAGGTTGTAGGCCTCTCGGAAGTGGTGAGTCTTCAGGTTCTTTTTGACACTTTGAACGGTAGCTGAGAGTCTGATATGCTGGAGTAGAGCGTTCCAGCGTATGGGGGAGGCGATACATGTTACTATGTATTCAATGTATTCTTCAATCACGTTTATTAGCAAAATGACACAAAGCAGTTTTATGCCACTTTGTCTAACAAGTGTATGAACCTGTAGCTGTAAAATACTGTGCCTACATAGTTTGTAGGCTAATACCATTTAATGGTCATGAAAGTCACTCATGAGGCTTTGCCTTACTAAAATTCATTCCCCTCATTAAAAGTGCAGCAATTATCTGAAAATCATTGTTTTCTTCCAGTGATATACTGAGCCTGTGAAGCTATACAAGGGAGCCAATGTCAAGAGGTTAGGAGGAGAGAGCTACAGCCTGAACCAATAAGGAGACAGAAGGCGTGTCTCAGACTACCACAGACTCTATAGGAACTCTAGATAAGCTGTAGTCACACATTTCAACTCTGCATTAATGGAGCAAAGCTAAAAAAAAGGGAGCCAAGCACTGGGGAAATTAGCTAGCAGGCCATCATGTCGTATAGGTATTATTGAATGTGCTCAGTGAGAGGAACAAAATTATAATCTTGTGATACCTTTTAATGGCTAACTAAAATAAAGTGATGTTACAAAGCAAGCTTTCGAGACATCTCAGGTCCCTTCATCAGGCATGGTATGACAAAATATCTGAAGAAACACAAATATATGCACAAACAGAGCAGAGGGATGGCATAATACAACTACTCGTATAGGTATAAACATATGTAATTTTCAGGCTCATGCCGACAACTGCTTTACTTTATTTTAAGCTTTCTGTGAATATTGCAGAGTATGTAGTAGACCATCTCTCTAGACCCACGTGTATCCTTGGAATAGGGTACATTCGCTCCATGAGGAACATGATATATCAGATGTGGAAATCTCACTGCTTTCTGTCTTAATGATATGGTGCTGCACATAAAGCCAACATTAAACATAAAGGTCACTCACTGGATGAAGTTCTCCTATTATAAAATCTTTTGACATGTTTCTGGCATCTGTAGAGTGTCCAATGTCTTCGAATGTCTCTGTTGCATCCCCTCCAGCCTGTTCCCGGAGAACCTCTTCGCCGCCAGGATGCTGAAATCAACACATCACAATTAACTTTGTTTTCTTGTCATCATAAGGAAATCTGCTGACATGGTTAAGCGATCACAAAGGCATTATCATGAAAACACAGAGTGGTAAAAATGTACACAACATAATATAAGGTACCTGTTTAGGTTTTCTTTTCTTATATACCAATATTCCAGCTTTACTGGCAGGATTTAAGGCAATATGCCTGCCTCAATGAAGTACAACACACTTTGGATTGTTATAGCCCCATAGATATAATCATTTTCATAGGAGATTGTCATTAATCGGATCCATCTGTCTACGGCCATCTGCAGCGTCTGACCTCAAGTACAAATTATTGTCTGCAGAAAAATGATGCGTGACCTCCAAGAAAATGTAACGTTCAGATTGTTCTGCTCAAACAGCTCCCTTCAGTGCACTGTATACGTTTCCTACAATTATAAATGGCTTTGTTAGCACACGGTTCCTGAACAGCTTGAACCCACACAGTGCAGCTATTATTCTCTGGTAGATGATGGCTTTGTTTTCAGTTAGTCCACAACTGCATGTGTGTGAGGCCTTCTCGCAGCAATTATCTTCTGCATATATTTCCATGTCAGATAATAAAGGGGTTGGCTGCTTATTAGCATCGTCTCGAAGCACATAAAATATGAAGTTATGCATCTCTCTAATCTTTATTATCTATTTGATGGTGATTCCGTAATACGAGAAGCGCTGCTGCCAAAGAAAACAATGGAGACCAGTTATTTCCTGCTCCATGTGATGAGTTCTAGACAAGAAGAGAAAGTCTATCCACTATCTGCTCTACTGTAGATTACTGTGTATACAGCACATAGACATTTATGTTGCGATTTTGGAAGTTATGTTTAGAGATGGGTAAACCCCGCAGATGTTCAGGTTCGGCGCAACTAGTAAAAAACAAAAAATAAAAAAATTCTGCTTTGGGACTGGACTTTAAGCCAAACATTGGCGATCTCCATATTAGTCTATGGGGACCCGAACGTTGTGCTGTAAAATGGTTGTAGAAAGGGCTGGGGGGGGGGGGGGGGGGGGGGGAGGGGCTGCAAAGCAGAAGAATTATACTTACCGAGTCTCCTGTGTGGATGCAACACTGTTTCTGTTCACTAACTCTAATACATATTCACTGCTTCCCCTGCCCACCATCAGTCCCGGCGTCTGTGATTGGTTGCAGTCTCCACCCTGTGTGATAGCTTCTGTCATTGGTTGGAAGCACACATGCTGACTGCGTAGTGCAAAAATACATAAAAAGAAAATGGTGTAGGGTCCCCATATATTGCGATACCCAGCTCCGATAAAGCAGACTGCTCCCTCCCTAATTTTGATACACAGCCATGATAAAGCAGACAGCTGGGGGTTCGTATTCTCAGGCTGGGGAGGCCAATGGTTATTGGGCCCCCCAGGCTAAAAATAGCATCCTGCAACCGCCCAGAATTGTCGCATTCAAAAGATGCAACAATTCTGTCACTTTGTCCAGCTCATCTCGAGTGCCCTGGTGCGATGGCAATCACGGTAGTATAAGGGGTTAATGACAGCTCACAGCTGCCACTAAGCCCTAGATTAGTAAGAGAGAACCCCACCCAATACTAATCCTGGAAAGGAAATAAACACAATTACCGAAAAAAGCATTATTTAAAATAAATCCCAAAAAACCCACCCTCTTGCTCCAATTTATTAACCCCCAAAACACCCAGGTCCGACGTAATCCACATGAGGCCCGATGACGATCCCGGCCCCGCTACATACTAAAAGTCGCAGTGCGCGGGTACACTAGAAAACATAACCGCCAGCTGTGGCTTCAGACAGACCCTGGCTGAGCTGCAGCTGTGACATCACTGAGTTTACCTGCAATCACAGCTGGATGTTCCCACGGTACCCCACCTGTGGACAAAGGTAAAGTCACCTCAGGTGAACTCATTGAGCTCAATAATACCTGCATCTCCTGTCAGAAAACAGAGGGGTTGTCTGCCAAGACATGCAGATTTGGTGCTGGAATTTATACACCAAATTCCTGCACCAATACTGCATCACTTGGCAAAAAATATGCATCAAAATGCGATTTGGGTTTGTTGTTTTTTTTTTAAACACAGAATATGCAGTTTGGTGTAGGAATTTGGTGTATACATTCCAGCACTAAACCTGCATCTCTTGGCAAAAAAGGGGTTTTCTGCAAAGAGATGCATGTCTCATTAAACTCAATGAGTTAACCTGAGGTGACTTTACCTGCAGTCACATGTGGGGTACCATGGTAACCTCCAGCTCTGACCACAGGTATACTCTGACATCACCGCTCACAGCTGCAGCTCAGTCAATGTCTGCCTGAAGCAGCAGCGGGCGGTCATGATGTTTTCTAATGTGCCCACGTGCTGCAACTTCAGAATGTAGCAAAACTGGGATTCTTTGTGGGACCTAGTCTGGATTACGTCGGACCAGGGCGTTTGGTGGCGAGGAGTTAATAATTGTAAAATTGTAGAAAGGGTTTTTTGTATTTTATTTAAAATAAAGGATTTTTCAGTATTTGTGTTTATTTCTTTTCACTTACAGGATTTGTAATGGGGGGGTGGTGTCTCACAGACCCCTACCCTTTACTAATGTAGGGCTTAGTGGCTGCTGTAAGCTGTCATTAACCCCTTATATTACCCAGCCTACAGCAGTCTGCTTTATCTGCGCTGGGTATCACAATATATGGGGACACAAAGTCAACTTTTTAATTTATTTATTTTTACACCACTATAGGGATGCAGACAACATGCATGATTCCAAGCAATTACAGACGCTGTGACACACGGTGAGGGCGCTGACTAAATGCAACCAATCACAGACACCAGAACTCACGGTAGGTGGGAGAAGCAGGGAATATGTATGAGGGTTAATGAGCTTATCCCCTCCGCCGATGCAGCAAACTAGGGCCAATCCCCTCCGCCGATGCAGCAAACTAGGGCCAATCCCCTCCGCCGAAGTAGCAAACTAGGGCCAATCCCCTCCGCCGATACCGCAACCCAGAGGTAATCCCCTCCACCAATACAGCAACCCAGAGGTAATCCCCTCCACCAATGCAGCAAACTAGGGCCAATCCCCTCCACCGAAGCAGCAAACTAGGGCCAATCCCCTCCGCCGAAGCAGCAAACTAGGGCCAATCCCCTCCGCCGAAGCAGCAAACTAGGGCCAATCCAGCAAACTAGGGCCAATCCTCTCCGCCGATGCAGCAAACTAGGGCCAATCCCCTCCGCCGATGCAGCAAACTAGGGCCAATCCCCTCTGCCGATGCAGCAACCCAGGGCCAATCCCCTCCGCCAATGCAGCAACCCAGGGCCAATCCCCTCCGCCAATGCAGCAACCCAGAGGTAATCCCCTCCGCCAATGCAGCAACCCAGAGGTAATCCCCTCCACCAATGCAGCAATCCAGAGGTAATCCCCTCCACCAATGCAGCAAACTAGATAGAAATCCCTGCACTGATGCAGCAAACTAGTGGTAATCCCCTCCCCCGAAGCAGCAAACTAGAGCACATCCTACACCGATCCAGCCAACTAGAGCGAAACCCCTCCAATAATGCAGCAAACTAACGCTAATCTCCTTCACTGATGCAGCAAACTAGAGCTAATCCTCTCCACTGATGCAGGCATGGCCATGCACTATAGTTATATATTTTATAACCTCTGCCCTTTAAGATCACAAGGACATACAGGTTGTGGCTCTCCTTTAAGACCAGGGCTGTGGAGTCGGTAAGCCAAACCTTCGACTCAGACTCCTCAATTTCCCTTGCACCGACTCAGACTCCACGACTCCGACTCCCACATATATTGCTTACAGTTAAGTGAAAAATGTATTTTAAAAATGATTACATGTCTGATCTTCACATTGTACTACAATACATTTTTCACTTAAATATAAGCAATATACTAAATGTTATTATTTAGTATGTTTTTGTTGAAAGTTAAGTTTCCCAAATTCCTATGAAAAAATTTTCATCACACTCTGCATTGCACTACTGTCCCCAATTTATTATATATTTTAGGAGTCGGAGTCGGTGCATTTTATACCGACTCCACCAAAATGAGCTCCGACTCCGAAGCCCTGTTTTAGACAGAAGCCCATTTGGAAATAGTATTCCCTTTCAAACTGGCATAGATTATGCTAACTACCGTATCACATTTTCCATAAGTATTTTATAGGCATCTACTAATTTTGCATGGTTTACATTATTTCTTAAATTATTAATTTTAAAAAGGGAACCTGTCACCAGTTTTTCTCCATATAAAGTAGGACCACCACGAGTAAGCCCTTAAATAAAGCATTCTAGAATCGATCTGCAGAATGTAAACGACGACCTTTTATTGTACTCACCTCAGGGACTGTCTGGCATCTCTGGTTTTGATGCTGGCCTCCTCTCTTCTTGTGATTGCTGTCCTCCTTCCTGTGTTGTGTAGATGACACATCCACACAGTGTCTCCCATTGTGCACCTTCACACGCACTTCTCTCTGTAATTACTGTAGTGCACATGCGCTCTTGACTTTCCCCTTGCATTCAAATTACAATACTTTTCTTTACCCTTGGCTTGGCAGAGAAGTGCACCTGCACAGGAGCGCGATTGGGTGAAGACTATAGATGATGTGGGATGCGTCATCCACTTGAAGAAAAAGGCGCCAGCCAGATCAATACCAGCAACACTCATCGGACCGGACAACCCCATAGGAAAGTATAAAACTCCTTTTTTACATTATGTAGATCAGCTTGGGGACATATATAAAGCATTCTAGAATGTTGTATATAAGGGCCTACAGGTGGTGGCCCTACATTATATGGGGGAAACCTGGTGACAATTTCCCTTTAAACTACTTTAAAAAATAACTTTGATGGGCCAAGGGTGGCATGAGAAAAAAAATAAATAAAAAAGAATTTTGTTTACTTACCGTAAATTCTTTTTCTTGTAGTTCCGACATGGGAGACCCAAACCATGGGTGTATAGCTAGCGCCTCCGGAGGACACACAAAGTACTACACTCAAACGTGTAGCTCCTCCCTCCGGGCTATATACACTCCCTGGATGACAATCTATCCAGTTCAGTACAAAAGCTGAAGGAGGACATCCACCCATAAGTAGAGATAGAGTAAAACTCGGCAAAACCAGAACTCTATCTACTAACAACAGCCGGTGAAACACACGGAACAAGAAACTGCCAACAGGCAACAGGGAGGGTGCTGGGTCTCCCATGTCGGAACTACAAGAAAAAGAATTTACGGTAAGTAAACAAAATTCTCTTTTTCTTTATCGTTCCTTCCATGGGAGACCCAAACCATGGGACGTTCCAAAGCAGTCCATGGGTGGGAAATAAACCAAACTGAGAAGTAGGCAAAACCTAACTTCACAAATGGGCGACAGCCGCCTGAAGGATGCGTCTGCCCAAGCTCGCATCTGCCGAAGCATGAGCATGCACTTGGTAGTGCTTCGAAAAAGTGTGCAGACTGGACCAAGTGGCAGCCTGACACACCTGCTGAGCCGTAGCCTGGTGCCTGAAAGCCCAGGAGGCACCGAGAGCTCTGGTCGAGTGCGCCTTAATCCCCGGCGGGGGAGGCACCTGAGAACACTGGTAGGCATCGGCGATAGCCGACCTAATCCAACGAGCTAGGGTCGGTTTAGAAGCAGAGAGACCCTTGCGCTGACCCGTGGTTAGCACAAAAAGTGAGGTGCACCGCCGAAAAACGGCGGTGTGTGACACATAGATTCGGAGCGCCCGCACCAAATCCAAGGTGTGCAACACCTTCTCAAAGCGATGCACAGGGGCCGGACAAAGAGAGGGCAATGAAATGTCCTGGTTAAGGTGGAAGGAAGACACCACCTTAGGGAGAAAGTCCGGAGTCGGACGAAGAACCACCTTGTCTTGGTGAAACACCAAAAAGGGGGATTCCAAAGAAAGCGCAGCCAAATCAGAAACTCTCCTGAGAGAAGTTATGGCTACTAGAAAGACAACTCTCTGTGAAAGTCTAGACAAGGGAACCTCCCTGAGAGGCTCAAAAGGCGGTTTCTGTAAGGCCGTGAGGACCAGATTAAGGTCCCAGGGATCCAAGGGCCGCCGGTAAGGAGGGATAATGTGAGATGCGCCCTGCATGAAGGTGCGCACCTGAGCCAGTCGGGCGATACGCCGCTGGAACAATACCGACAAAGCCGACACCTGTCCCTTGAGGGAATTGAGGGACAGACCTAACTGTAGGCCTGACTGTAGAAAAGACAGGATGGTCGGCAAGGAGAACGGCCAAGGGGCACGGCCGGAAGAGCGACACCAGGACAGGAAAATTCTCCAAGTCCTGTGGTAAATCTTGGCCGAGGAAGACTTCCGAGCCTGAGTCATGGTGGAGATGACCTCAGGGGGAATGCCTGAAGCCGTCAGGATCCAGGACTCAAGAGCCACGCCGTCAATCTGAGAGCCGCAGAATTCTGGCGGAAGAACGGACCTTGAGAGAGAAGGTCTGGGCGGTCCGGGAGATGCCACGGCACCTCTACGGACAGACGGAGCAGGTCTGGGTACCAAGCTCGCCTGGGCCAATCCGGAGCAATGAGTATGACTCGACGGCCCTCCGTACCGATCTTGCGCAGAACCCTGGGCAAGAGCGCTAGAGGGGGAAACACATAGGCCAGACGGAACTGAGACCAATCTTGAACCAGTGCGTCTGCTGCGAAGGCCTGAGGATCGTGGGAGCGAGCCACGTAAACCGGAACCTTGTTGTTGCGCCGGGATGCCATCAGATCCACTTCCGGAGTGCCCCACTTGCGGCAGATCGATCTGAACACTGACGGATGCAGGGCCCACTCGCCGCCGTCCACGGTTTGATGGCTGAGATAATCGGCCTCCCAGTTTTCCACGCCTGGGATGTGGACTGCAGATATGGTGGACTTGAAGTCCTCCGTCCACTGGAGGATTCGTTGAACCTCCAACATCGCCAGACGGCTGTGAGTCCCGCCCTGGTGATGGATGTAGGCAACCGCTGTCGCGTTGTCCGACTGAACCCGAATGTGCTTGCCCGCCAACAGGTGGTGAAAGTCTAGGAGAGCTAGAAACACAGCTCTGATCTCCAGCACATTGATCGGGAGGGCTGATTCGGACGGAGTCCAAGTGCCCTGTGCTCGGTGATGAAGAAACACCGCTCCCCAACCGGAGAGGCTGGCATCCGTGGTGAGTATCACCCAGGACGGAGTCAGGAAGGAGCGTCCCTGTGACAGGGAGAGGGGCTGAAGCCACCACTGAAGGGAGTTCCTGGTCTGAGATGACAGAGCCACCAGCCTGTCCAAGGAAGAGATCCGCTTGTCCCAACAGCGGAGAATGTCCAGCTGCAAGGGACGCAGATGGAACTGGGCAAAGGGAACCGCTTCCATTGACGCCACCATCTGACCCAGCACCAGCATGAGGTGTCTGATGGAATGACGGCGGTGCCTCAGCAGAGAGTGCACCGCCAGACGAAGGGACTGCTGTTTGACTAAGGGCAACTTGACAAGTGCCGGTAGAGTCTCGAACTGCATCCCTAGGTACAAAAGTACATGGGTCGGGGTCAGAGTGGACTTGGGCAGGTTGACAAGCCACCCGAACTGAACTAGCGTGGCGACAGTGAGAGAGACACTGGATGAGGCCTTGACTAGAAGGTCGTCCAGGTAAGGAATCACTGCCAATCCCTGGAGGTGCAGGACAGCAACCACTGCTGCCATGACCTTGGTGAACACCCGAGGGGCCGTGGCTAAGCCAAAGGGAAGAGCCACGAATTGGAAATGTTCCTCTCCGATTGCAAAGCGTAGCCAACGCTGGTGTGAGACCGCAATAGGCACATGCAGATAGGCATCTCTGATGTCGATGGATGTCAGAAAATCTCCTTGGGTCATTGAGGCAATGACCGATCTCAGAGATTCCATGCGAAAGTGCCGCACCTGAACATGCTTGTTGAGAAGCTTGAGGTCCAGGATGGGACGGGAGGAACCGTCCTTCTTGGGGACTAGAAAGAGGTTTGAGTAGAAACCGCTGAACCGTTCCCGGGCGGGAACCGGAACAATTACCCCGTTGGCCTGCAGGGAGGCCACGGCCTGAGAGAAGGCGGCGGCCTTGGAGCAGGGGGGTGTGGAAAGAAAAAATCTGTTTGGCGGGCTGGAAGAAAATTCTATCCTGTAGCCGTGGGAGATAATATCCCGCACCCACTGATCGGTGACGTGTTGGAACCACACGTCTCCAAAGTGGGAGAGCCTGCCACCGACCAAGGACGTTGCTGGCGCAGCCAGGTAGTCAAGAGGAGGCCGCCTTAGTGGCAGCGGCTCCTCCGGTCTTTTGAGGACGCGGCTTTGCGCGCCAGTTTGGTTTACGATCCTTGGCTGCGGTAGTGGACGCGGCCGAGGGCTTCGAGGATGACCAGTTAGAGGAACGAAAGGAACGAAACCTCGATTGGATCCTGCCCTGGACAGGTTTCCTGGCCTTAGTTTGAGGCAAGGAAGTACTCTTCCCGCCAGTAGCCTCCTTGATTATGTCATCCAGCTGTTCCCCAAACAGCCTGGACCCAGCAAAGGGGAGACTCGCAAGGTACTTTTTTGAGGAAGCGTCTGCTTTCCACTCTCGAAGCCACAAGATCCTGCGGATCGCGAGGGAGTTAGCGGAGGCCACCGCCGTGCGGTGAGAAGCCTCCAGGATGGCAGACATGGCGTAGGATGCAAAAGCCGAAGCTCGAGAAGTTAAGGTCTCCAGCTCAGGCATAGAGTCCCTGGTGAGGGAATGCATCTCCTCCAGAGAGGCAGAGACTGCCTTGAGAGCCCACACTGCCGCAAAAGACGGAGAGAACGAGGCTCCAGCCGCCTCATATACAGACTTGGCCAAAAGGTCAACCTGGCGGTCAGTGGGATCCTTAAGAGAAGTGCCATCAGCCACAGCCACGACTGTGCGGGCTGAGATTCTGGACACCGGAGGGTCTACCTTTGGGGACTGAGCCCATTCCTTAACCACCTCTGGTGGAAAAGGAAAACGGTCATCTGAACTACGCTTCGGAAAACGTTTGTCAGGACAGGCCCTGGGTTTGGTAACAGTGGCCTGAAAGCTGGAGTGGTTAAAAAACATACTCCTAGCTTTCTTAGGTGAGGTAAACTGGTGTATCTCTACCAGAGAGGCTTGTTCCTCAGACTCTGGTGGGTTGAGGTTCAGTACGGAGTTAATGGACGCAATTAAGTCACTAACATCCGCATCTCCCTCAGACAAGTCAATGGGGTACATAGAGGTAGCGTCTGAGCCCACAGTAAACGAGTCCTCCTCGCCCTGCACCTCGGCACGTGAATCAGAGCCGTGGGAAGAGGAGGGAGAAGAGTCCCTGCGTCTCCGTTTAGGAGGACGGGGTCCCGCTGGGAGAAAGAGGGGGGGCGTGTATAAGCCCAAGAGCGGGAAACACGGAGGGCAGAGAGATACAGGACGACAGACAGGGGAGGGGACATCTCCCCAAGGAGGAGTGCCCTCCCCTCTGCTGGCCGGGCGGTGGGCGGCGCTGTATGCAAAACATGCAGAGAAGCCGAAACCGAAACTAGGCCCAAACAGAAGCCGGGGCCTAGATTTTAACAATGCGGCCGACGAGCAGGCACCTTCGGCGCGGTTCTCAGGGGAAATCCCCAGAATCGGCCGGAAAGTACAGTAACGTTAAAAAACATACTGTCCCCCTAATAAAAGTACCCGGGACCCCTGAAAAACGTCTCTATACTTAGCTTTGAGACGCAGGGCCATGTCCCTGGAAAGGGGGGTAAATGCTCCTTCCAGCAGGGACCAGACAGGGCTGCGGATGGAGACCGGTCGTCTGCAAGCAGAGAGGACCGTGGAGGCTCCCACTTCAACCCAGAGCCTCTTAGAGGATGTGAAGGAGCGCGGCATGTGAAGGCTCCAGCCTTATAAAGTCAACCTTAACAGCACCGCCGACAGAGTGGGGTGTGAAGGGACATGCCGGGAGTCCAGACTGGACCCGCTTTTCTTCCAAATCTTTAAAATAAAATAAAAATGAGAAAAAAATAACAGAGAATGCAAGTGTGTGTTCCTCCTGAAACACAAAGTATTGAACTGGATAGATTGTCATCCAGGGAGTGTATATAGCCCGGAGGGAGGAGCTACACGTTTGAGTGTAGTACTTTGTGTGTCCTCCGGAGGCGCTAGCTATACACCCATGGTTTGGGTCTCCCATGGAAGGAACGATAAAGAAATAAACAATGACCCTATACTCATGTGACATTGGTCATTTGCACCCAGTACTGTGATGCCCTAGAGGCTCCTGGCAATAACATCAAGCAGGGGCATTACATAACAGCTTAAGCCAATCAGCAACCTTCACTTTCCAAACAGGTTTCTTCCTATTCAGACAGAATATGAAACACTAATGTGACATCCCAAGTCGAATATTAATGCCAGGTGTGGGACACAATACTGTGAGGAGAAGCAGCGCAGTTGACGCTAATAATTATTTTTTATTATTCTACACTTTCCTGGCCCATTAAGGTTAATTTGTACATTAATGGGCAACTCCTTTAAGCCAACCCTGTATTTATACAGAATGCGGCTGCATCATGTGGCCAACATTCACGGTCCCCAGCAACTTCAATCATCAAATAGGTTTGGGACAACACCAGGGGTAGGCTCACCCCTGCAGGTGGGTCACATACAAGTGCATCTCAATAAACTAGAATATCATCAAAAAGTTAATTTATTTCAGTAACTCAATACAAAGAGGCAAACACATTTAGTGTCATTACATACAGAGTGATCTATTTCAAGCGTTTATTTCTGTTAATGTTGATGATTATGGCTTACAGCCAATGAAAACTCAAAAGGTCATTATCTCAGAAAATTAGAATAATTACCTGCAAAGGCTTCCTACAAGTTTATAATGGTCGCTTAGTCTTGTTCAGTAGGCTACACAATCATGGGGTAGACTGCTTACTTGACAGATGTCCAGAAGGCATTCATTGACACACGCCACAAGGAGGGTAAGCTGAAAAAGCAGGAGTGTGAAAGAGTATGGACCCGGTACAATATCCTTAAAAATCACTTGTATCCTTTATTGAAAAAGGTCATTAAAAAAAAATCAGCCAACAAACGCATTGCACCAAGCGTGATACAGAAAAACTTAACGCGTTTCGGACACAGTTTTAAAAACAAGTAAGTCCTTAATCATAAGTTACCTGTATAGAGCTAATATCAGAGTATATATATATATATGTGTATCTGCCAGTGAAAAGGAAATTCTGAGAGGCAGCAAGCAAAACCGAGGGAGGGATCCCTTAATTATTCGTATCAGGTGAGTGAGTATAAACCTGGTCTTCAAGAAAAATAGGCTGAAAACAAATGTCTGATGTAGGACTCCAATGTGGGTATGTCAAAAAAAACAACAAAAAAACAACAAGGAGATGAAATAAACAAAAAAGTGAAATGAACAAAAAACGTATGCAAAATAAGGAACTTTCACATGAAACATACGCATACACATGCACACATGTAATCATGACTAGGAAGGAGGAGGAGAAAAATTTGCTCATATACAATGAGTTACTATTATTGATACCTCCATATAGTTGTAAAATGATGTATATAAAGATTAACATATAGGATGCTAAATGAATCCATGTATACATATATATGCATGCACGCATGAAAGAATAATAATAATAATAATAAAGATATTGTACAAAAATATGTGACAAAAATACATGATTGTGATGTTAGATAATATGCATGCCCTTTACTTCCCTGTGTGTGTGTGTATATATATATATATATATATATATATATATGTATATATGTGTGTGTGTATGTATCTATCTATCTATCTATCTATCTATCTATCTATATATATATATATACACACACACACACACACACATACACATATACATACATACATACACACACACACATATATACATATATATATATATATATATATATATATATATATATACACACACACACACACACACACACAGGGAAGTAAAGGGCATGCATATTATCTAACAATGTTACCAAATATGGAACTATGGCCACACTTAAGATTAAGATGACATATGAGTTCTCATATTAACAATCCCGAATTTATCATGTATTTTTGTCACATATATACTCTGATATTAGCTCTATACAGGTAACTTATGATTAAGGACTTACTTGTTTTTAAAACTATGTCCGAAACGCGTTAAGTTTTTCTGTATCACGCTTGGCGCAATGAGTTTGTTGGCTGATTTTTAATGACATTTTTCAATAAAGGATACAAGTGATTTTTAAGGATATTGTGCCGGGTCCATACTCTTTCACACTCCTGTTGCTTCACCGGTGTGGACTGGCCGGAGGACTCCGTGCACCCTGAGGATTCCCATGGCGTCGGATGACAGGTGAGCTGAAAACCTTTTTTCTAAGCTGTAAAAGGTCATTACTAAAGAAGCTGGCTGTTAACAGAGTGCTGTATCCAAGCATATTCATAGAACAAAAGGAGACAGGGCAGCACTCACCGATAATCTGGGACTATTTTATTTTTCAATGCTGACAGGTGAAACAGACATGAGGGAATGCAGGGAGGGGAGCACGAGGACGACGGTACTGTTTCGCACCACTAGGGGTGCTTTCACGGGTCCATACCCGTGTATGGACCCGTGAAAGCACCCCTAGTGGTGCGAAACGGTACCGTCGTCCTCGTGCTCCCCTCCCTGCATTCCCTCATGTCCGTTTCACCTGTCAGCATTGAAAAATAAAATAGTCCCAGATTATCGGTGAGTGCTGCCCTGTCTCCTTTTGTTCTATGAATATGCTTGTTTAAAATTGGGCAATAGCACCTCGGTAAGGGA
This sequence comes from Anomaloglossus baeobatrachus, assembly GCF_048569485.1. Lineage (NCBI taxonomy): Eukaryota > Metazoa > Chordata > Amphibia > Anura > Aromobatidae > Anomaloglossus > Anomaloglossus baeobatrachus. Next base: position 199,457,488 of record NC_134358.1, read on the forward strand.
CTGTGTTGGATCCATCATGATCAGACAAAAGGCTTACTGTGACATCTGACAAGCCAAAGGATATTACCAAGGAAACTTCACACTGAATTGTGTTTGGTACGGAAATACTACACTACCTCCAGTATAGGTAAGCAGTGCGGTGCACATTCCTCTTTTATTTTTCAAAGTATCCAAGCATATTAATGGCAAGTTGAGTGGAAGGAAAAAGTGCAAAAGCAACCGGGATAACTGCAGCCTGGATACGATTGTTAAGAGAAGGCAAATCAAAAATTTGGGGAAAATTCACAAGGAGTGGACTGCTGCTGTAGTCAGTGCTTCAAGAGACACCACACACAGTCGTATCAAGGACATGGGCTACAACGGTCGCATTCCTTGTGTCAAACCACTCATGACCAATAGACAATGCCAGAAGTGTCTTACCAGGAGCAAGGAGCAAAAGAACTGGACTGTTGCTCAGTGGTCCAAGGTGTTGTTTTCAGATGAAAGTAAATTTTGCATTTCATTTGGAAATGAAGGTCCCAGAGTCTGGAGGAAAAGTGGAGAGGCCACAATCAAAGCTGCGTGAGATCTAGTGTGAAGTTTCCACAATCAGTGATGGTTTGGGGAGCCATATCATCTGCTGGCGTAGGTCCACTGTATTTTATCAAGACCAAAGTAAGGGCAGCCATCTACCAGGAACTTTTAAAGCATTACAGGCTTCCCTCTGCCAACAAGCTTTTTGGAGATGGAAATTTCATTTTCCAGCAGGACTTGGTGTGACGACACAGACTTTTTCAATGTGTGTTGTGGGTTAAATTTCTTACATTAGCCAGACGTATTGTTCTTCTGTTTATTAACTCATGCTTGCTAAACTATTGTTTCTGCCAGACCTTTCTGAGCATTTATTGTAATGTAGTTGTATATTGCTAATCTAATGTAAATTACCTCAGTGGCCATTGTCTAGTCTGTGGATTGCAGACTACATGTAAATATCCTCAGTCTTTCTGTCCACATTTAAATGAACGTTATCCATGCAGCTTGAAATTATCCAATAAGTGAAGCAACCTTGTACAACCAATCCGATAAGGGCACAGTATATCCTAAGGGAAGGCGATGGCTATAAAAAGGGGACTTATTGGAGTCACCAGGGTTGATGGATTTTGCATGATCCAGTCTAAGCTCTTAGGAGCTGGCTAGGGGATCAGAACCAGGATGCCTTGTGGACTCGGTCTAGGGACTTTGGCTCCGACTAGAGGATCATTTTGCTACATGACTTCAATCTAGGGACTCCGATTCAGATTGGAGACCATAACCACAGCCTAGGGATTTCGACTCTGGCTGCCAGGATTATATCATATCATCATACCAGATACTAGTTACGGAAGAAAACCAGGTTGGGACAATTTGGTCACCTGGCTACAGAATTTGCACACCTCAGCCAGCTTCGAAAATCTGGCGTTATTCCATTCTCGGTGGGTGCCCGCCGAAAGCAGGGTGCTGCTGGATTGGAGTAAGTAGCCCTGGAAGCTCTGAGACACGGACATTCTAAATCCCTGGTGAGCCAGCGGAAGGGTGAGAAACTGTTGCCTGTTACATTTGTGTGTTTTGCTGGTTATGTGCTATGTGCCGTTAATTGTTTGGGGATCCAATAAAGTCTTAATATTGTGATTCCCTCACCCTGTGTTGTCTGAGTAGTGTTCCGCCCACGGTTAAGGAGGTCGGGCGTTCAGTTGGGATGAGCCCTGGGCCATGCTGTCTTTCTAAAGGCGGCTGGGCCAGAAGATGAGAGCACCCACTGACCCCTGTGCCTCTACACTTGCCACCTGTCCACATTGCCAAAAGTACCAACACCTGGTTTAATAACCACAGTATCACTGTGCTTGACTGGCCAGCAAACTCGCCTGACCTAAACCCCAAGCAGAATCTATGGGGTATTGTCAAGAGGAAGGTGAGACACCAGACCCAACAATGTAGACGAGCTGACGGCTGCTATCAAAGCAATCTGGGCTTCCATAACACCTCAGCAGTGCCACAGGCTGATCGCCTCCATGCCACACTGATGCAGTTTCATGCAAAAGGAGCCCCCCGACCAAGTATTGAGTGCATTTACAGTACAGACTTTTCAGTAGGCACCAACATTTGAGATTAAAATATTTTTTCATTTGATCTCTTTATATAACACAGTTTGTCGGGGTTTCTGCATAAATGAGCAGCTTCTCAGAGGCAAGTGGATAAGGATTATTGGCAGAGGGTGTTTGGAAAACTCTAGACCAAGCAAACTAACAGAAGAATATGAGTAATCATGTCAAAATTCGAACAAAAAAAAAAAATGAATTGAAACTCAAGAACTTATGCAACTCCAGATTAACTATATACTGACATAAAGAACTGTCGTGATTTCAAAACAGTCCAAGAGGTAATCCTGTAACAAAATCTATGCGGTATGGAAGGTATAACCACAATGATGGGTGTAAACTAGCAGCCCAGGATCATATGTACACAGTGTGAAAACTTCAATATTGAACATATTCTTATCAATGCACACAACAGACCATTATCTTCAAAAACCTCCCTATTTTTTTTTTTTTTAAAAAAAAAAGACAAAAAAAAAAAAAACCACAGCTGAGAAAATATCTGTCTATAGGCTGCACTACAGATTATACGTTCTCCGTGGCCAGGCTACATGACTAAGCAAAACTGAAGCCAAGATGGAGAAAATAAAATAACTCCATGTAAAAGGTAGATTAGGCAACATTCAGAGCCGTGTTCCACGTGCTTAACTTCACCCTTGAACTGCATAGATAAAATGTGTCACAGAGCAAAGGTTTCACAAGTACAGAAAAAGCCAAGGCTCTGAAGAATTTAGAAACCTTATAGAACCTTTAAACATAGCAAAAGCAGTTTGCTGACAGTAATCATTCAGATACTCTCACTGTGTGGTAGAAGAAACCCCCCTCACAGTGATGTATCCGTCAGAGGTTATCATAGTCTTAAGCTCCTCACACACAATGTCGGCCGAACACGAATATATGGAAGGGTATGGCCGACACTCTAATGTGTATGGAGCCTCAAACAATTAAGGATCCAAGTCATGTCATGATTTCGGACCAGCAATAATTTTTGGTCAAACACAGAGTAGCTGTCGCTAGATATTTCTGGTGACAGCTCCCACAGAGAACAGCTCTCGGCAAAGATGGCTGCCAGCAGAACAATGGTCACCCATCTAAGATGCAAGCCGTGCTATAAAGGTGGGTTCACACTTGTGTTTGGTAATTCCATTTGTCTGTTCTGTTTTAGGAACAATCAAAATTAATTCCCAAAACTTTCTGGTCAGGCAGAACGTGAAGGATGCAGCATTTCATTGGCTTCAGGGGTCATGTCAGATTGTTGATGCCAAATGACCAGTGGGTGACACTACAGTGTCAGTCCCAATAAGCGAGTGTTTCTGTATAAATTCCTTACCCTAGGCTCAAACACATGTAAAGTAAGGAGAAACCCCTTTATTGAATTCTATGCGACTGATACAAGTCTTCAAACTCGCCAACAGGCAGCCTCATAGTTTTCAACTTAAAAGACACATATCCATCAAGTTCAATATATACGGTAATCTAACATGGAGACACAATGGAAGGCAAAAAAACCCAGGATACAGATGTGTATTGCCCCAAATTCCTTCCCAACTCCAAATATAACAAAACTGGTTCCAAGGATCGGCGTCCCATCCCAAATCTAGCACCCTGCAACCCCAAAACGTTTCTGGCATGCCCAGAAATGGCATGTTATACCCCCTGAATAGGATCACATTTGCCTTGGGATGGGGAGATTGGAGTAAAATGCTGAAGACCTAAAGGGTCGATTTACAACTGAAGCATTTTGTAACTTACAGCTTGTTCAAGCCACCAATGTCAGCAGCTATACAGTGGACACAATGTCACAGCGCCGCCCTCTGAGACAGTGCAGAACACCGCTTGGAGCCACGATGTGTATATTTCCTCATAGTAGATGTGGACCTAGGTTCCCCTATGCATTCCAATACTGTTCTCTGAAGAAGACTGGCAAAAGCTTAGGCAAAACCATTTTTTTTTTTTATTTCTTATATTTAGAGATTATTTTATTAGTCATGTTTAGAGATGCGTGAACCTGAAGTTCAGTGTTGGGTACAAACTCATACTTTTCCAAAAAAACAAAGTTGGGGTTCGGAGTTCGGGTCCTTTATGAATGCAAACCACTCGTGAGCATCGCTATGGTTGGGTACGCTCGGTGCTCAGCCCAGTGTGAGCAGATTGCAGTGTTGAACGGCTCTCACTGGGGGGTAACAACAGCGAGATCAGATGTACTGTACACCAGAAAAAAAAAAAAAAAAAATATATGATTGAGGATCCAAATCTATTGAGAACACAATTTATCTGTGCCAAATTACCATAGAACATCTTTGGATTCTCAACATTTTAAATGGGAGTTAAAATTTAGAAAGGAAAAATACCGTGGTCCATCTTTGAGAAAATTTAGTGCCTTTATTAATACATATTAAAAACAATTTCATGTACATATTCCAGACAACCGTCCTGCCTCGTCCAGAATATGTACTGTACGTGACTTTTTTTTTTTTTTAATATGAAGCAATAAAGGCACACATTTTTATGAAAGACGGACCACGGGATTTTTCCTTTCTAACTTTTGTCTCGCAGGTGGATGCCGGCCATACAGTCCCTGCTCCGCGGATCCATAGTTGGATCGATGAGCTCTCTAAACCTCCTTTTGATTCAGTTTTTAAATTGAATACTTTTTGTGTATCTGTAAGTTTTAAATCCAAGTCATGTCCTAATATTTCTGATTAAAATGTGAAATAATTTTTATGTTACTCTCGCACTCCTGCACTTATGTGCTGGGTGCATTTATCTTTTGCAGTTATCGGACTGAACACTTCAAAACAATTGGGAATACATAAGGCCACAATAACAGCCCTGTAAATTAGGACATATATTGTTTTACCCTTGAAGCTTAAATGCAATGGCTGGCCTTGCTGTAAGGCAGTGACACGAGGCCATTCTACGCAAGAAGCCAGGCAGAGATGGGAGAACGTAACTTCAGCAGTGGACATTGAACATCATGCTGCTGTTTAATTCAGGACAGGACTTTGACACTTTCTGTAAGATATGAGTATCTAGAATCGAAAACTAAAAGGAGTGAACGCTCATATGGCACATTATTGAAGGGACCTAGGAGTTCATGTGTTTGCACAGTCTCCGTGTGTGGTTAGACAATCTTATTTCTTCTGTGTAAAAGTGAATGTGTGATATTTTGTATGATTAAGGCCATGTTCACATTACCGTTGTTTAGGATCAGTCACTGATAAACAACGCAATCCGTTTGGTGGATTCCGTTGTTTCCCATACACTTGTATGAGCGGCGGATTGTGACTGATGACCCTGCGATGCATGCGGCACATTAGTTGTTTACTGACTGACCGTCGGGTAGCAGGGACGCAGCATGCAACTTTTTTTGTTGCGGCCAAAAAAAAAAAAAAAAAAAAAAAAGCACCCCGCAGGATTCCGTCAGGAGGCATAATGTAAGTCTATGGTGCAGTATTCCATTATCCTGCGTCATGCGACAAATTCCAGTGCAGGAATCCATCACGTTTTACTGATCATGCCCAGCAGAACATCCAGAATCATGTAAAAATCAAAAAATCAGTTCCTCTCTCCCCCCCCCATGCAGGTTTTAAACTGAAATCATTGCACCATCGGAATCCGTTCTTTGTGAACGATTTCATGCATTTCTTGTCACATGTTGTACAATGCATCAGTCCCATGCGTCAAGCAACGCATGATACTGATGCAAAACAACGGAAATGTGAACATAGCCTAAATCTTATAGCCTCTAGTAGAGGATGCAGGATGGCCAAACTTTCGAATTTACTTTGATGGCTGTCAAATGCAACAACACAACACTTAGAGCCCTGTATGAGAAAAATTAGACTCCTCTCCATACATGTGAAACTGATCGACATATATGGTAGTTTGTGACCTATAAAACAAAAATACACTTTAATTTCTTTTAAATACCCTTCTATCATTTACCACTATACATTGAATCAAGTAAAACAATATAGGAATAGACATCTCATCGCAAATGCAGAAAAATACTCCAATTTTGGACACCGATATAATTCTTACTTCCTTGTTTTAAGGGATTATATAATTTTGTCATTTATTGATTCCATGTGGTATCTTGGTGGTGCTGTGTAGGTTGTGTGATAGAATAAGGGCGGCTTTGCACGTTGCAACATCGCACGTGCGATGTCGGTGGGGTCAAATCGAAAGTGACGCACATCCGGCATCAACTTTCGACATCGTTGTAAATCCTAGATGATACGATGAACGGCGCAAAAGCGTCGTTATCGTATCATCGGTGCAGGCTCCGACATTTCCATAATGCCGATGCCACGACAGGTACGATGTAGTTCCTCGTTCCTGCGGCTGCACACATCGCTGTGTGTGAAGCCGCAGGAGCGAGGAACATCTCCTACTGGCGTCACAGCGGCTCCCGTAGAATATGCGGAAGGAAGGAGGTGGGCGGGATGTTTACATCATGCTCATCTCCGCCCCTCCGCCGCCTGCTGTGTGACGTCACTATGACGCCGCACGACCCGCCCCCTTAATAAGGAGGCGGGTCGCCGGCCAGAGTGACGGTCGCAGGGCAGGCGAGTGCATGTGAAGCTGGCGTAGCGATAATGTTCGCTACGCCAGCTATCACAAGATATCGTACCTGCGACGGGGGCGGGGACTATCACGTGCGACATCGCAGCATCGGCTTGCGCTGTCGCAACGTGCAAAGCCCGCCTTAGTGTCCTCCCCCTCCTGGCAGTTGACAATATAAGTCCTCCTTACTGAACCTGCAGAAGTAGTGTTTTGCCTGTGCCTTCCCTACATATTTTACAGCAGAATAAAAATACTTCTCTTAGCCTTTCTTGGAGTAGTAAAACATAGTTGTAGTACTCAAATTATAATGTCAAGGCAAACTTAAAGAGAACTTGTCAGCAGGCTTTAGTAATGTAGAGTAAAGACATGGCTGTTCTGGAGCTGTAATACTGAATAATTAATACCTTTGGTGAAGAAATCCACTTTATGGTTCTTCTCTAATCAACATTAAAGGGAACCTGTCAGTAGAAATTTTGCCCTAAACCTAAAAGTTTCCCGTTCTGCAGCTCCTGGGCTGCATTCTAGCAAGGTTCCTATAGTTTTTGTGCCCCCTGTTAGACCAAATTAAATATTTTAAAAAGTTGTACCTTTTGGTATGCAAATCTTCTAAATTATCCATGGGAGCGGGCTGTCTATTGTCCGTTACTGTCCCTCCTGCCGATTTACGCCGTCCCCCAACACTCCATTTCATACCTCCAGGACGCCGCCCAGTGCACCCGAGGTCCCGAGCATGCGCCGTGCGAGTGTACCGGGACTGTGCACTATGTGCACAGTGTGATCGCTGGTGACGTTTGCGCAGGAACGAGATTATGCGCGGCGCTGTGATTGTCATCAGCAAGTGTCCGCCCATAATCTCGTGCCCGCCCTTTCCCCTCTGCCTCCAACGTTCTGCGCAAGCGCTGGCCAGATGACCCGACGTCACCTCTTTCCCATCTTGCCCTGGAGCAGAAAATAGATGGGAGGAGCGGAGCAGGACACCACCGGTTACGAGAGGTGATGTCAGGTCATCTGGCCAGCGCTTGCGCAGAACGCTGGAGGCAGAGGGGAAAGGGCGGGTACTTGATGGCAATCCCAGCGCCGCACATAATCTTGTGCCTGCGCAAATGTCACCAGCGGTCACACTGTGCACACAGTCCCGGTACAGTCGTATGGCACATGCACGGGACCTCGGGCGCACTGTCCGGCGTCCTGGAGGTATGAAATGGAGCGTGGGGGGGGGGGGGGGGGGAGAAACGGCATAAATCGGCAGGAGGGTCAGTAACGGACACCAGACAGCCCGCCATCATGGATAATTTAGAAGATTAGCATACCAAAAGGTACAACTTTATAAAGTATTTAATTTGGTCTAAAAAGGGGCACAAAAACTATAGGAACCTTACTAGAATGCAGCCCACGAGCTGCAGAACGGGAAACTTTTAGGTTTAAAGCAAAATTTCTACTGACAGGTTCCCTTTAATGTTTCCTGCCAATTAGGTTTTGGTGTACAGGGGCTGTGCACTGGGTCTTCTCCTCCCTGTCTGATTCCCCAACCTCTCTGCCCAATAACAGACAAGGAGGAAAACACTGAGTAAAAGGCGGCCCCTGTGCACTAAAATCTATTTGTCAGGAACCTTCAAATGCTGATTAAAGAAGAACAAAGAAGAATTGTGCTGAAACATAGGCTCATTTATAAGTAGGCCACATTTAAGGTGGCTTTACACACTGCAACATCACAAACGACATCGCTGTAACGTCACCGGTTTTGTGATGTAATAGCGACCTCCCCAGCGACATTGCAGTGTGTGAAACACATCAGCGACCTGGCCCCTGCTGTGAAGTTGTGATCGCTACAAATCGTTCAGGACCATTATTTGGTCCTTTGTTTCCCGCTGTGCAGCAAAGTAGTGTGTAAAGGGGACTTTACAGCGACTTCGTTAGCGACTTCCCTTTCAAAAAGCTGCTTTACAACGTCCCCAATGACTAGCTAGGTCGTTCTGCAGGTCCGGATCGCTGTTGTGTCGTTTTCCAGGTATGCCTGTTTGACAGCTCACCAGAGACTTTGTAGCGATCCCGGCCAGGTTGGGATCGCTGGAGGGATCTCTAGAAAGTCTCCGTGTGTAAAGGGGCCTTTAGACAAACCAATCATGGCCGTTAAAAAAACCCACCAATCTGCCACAAGCAAGCCGATTGTCAATTGTTTTATGACCTGTTTAAGGCTATGTGCGCACACAGCGGATTGGTTTCTAAAGCGAAAAATGCACATACCTGTGGAAAAAACGCACCAAAACCAAACCGCATGCGGTTTTACCACGTTATGCTGCGTTTTTGGTGCGGATTTACCACGTTTTTGCCTGCGGTTTTGTCCCTGCGGATTTTTAACATTGTCAATAGCAAAACGCAGGGAAAAACACAGAAGAGAAGGGACATGTTGCTTCTTTTTGCTGCAGAAATTGTGCAGCAAAACCTGTAAGGAAAATAGACGCAACGTGAGCACAGCATTTTGGATTTCTCATAGACTTCCCTGGCGAGGGACTCTATGAAGCTTATGAAGAAAAACTGTACCAATTCTGCAGCAAAACCGCAGTGTGCGAACAGGGCCTAAAACATGCTGACTGTACTGTGCACAGAACAATCACGATCATTCTCTGCATATACAACTTCATGTTTTCGACAGCACATCATCTGTTTACAGAGGTGGAGAAAAAAAAAAAGGGGATGTACTACGGCACAAATAGTATTTTACACTTCCACAAAATAGCAGGGGTCTGTGCATTTTCACATAAGATCTTTTGATTTCCTTTGTGGTGTCCTTTGTTTTGAGGAGAACAGCCACAGACTGTGTGTGGCACGAGTACACACTTACAGAGGGTACAGAAAGTATACAGACCCCTTTACATTTTTCACTCTGTTTCAATAGTGTGAAAAACTTGTATCATTTCCAAGAAGACTTATGGCTCTACTAGCTCAAAATGGTGCTTCTACTCAATACTGAGCAAAGGGTCTGAATACTTATGACAACGTGATATTTCAGTTTTTCTTGTTTTATAAATTTGCACAAATTTCTACATTTTTTTTTCTATGAAGACGAGGTGCAGAGTGAATGAACATTTTTGAATTTACCAAACGGCTGCAATGAAACAGAGTGTGAAAAATTTAAAGGGGTCTGAATACTTTCCGTACTAGTGATGGGCAGTACGGCTCTTTAGTGATCCGGTTCCTATGGCTCCGTTCACCAAAAAGAGCCGGCTCTTTCAGCTCGTTCTCGGCTCCTTATTAAATATGTGTTCACCCCAGGTGAACACATATTTAAGATTATAGAAACGCTGCCAAAGCCCCTCCCACCCGCAGCGAAGCCCGCCCACTTACAAGCGGCCAATTAGATTGCTGAGTAGGCGGAGTTTAGCCACGGGTGGGTGGGGTTTTGACTGCGAAAAGAGCCGTTTAGTGATTTCAGTGGCTCCTGTCGTTCACAGCAGGGAGCCGGATCTTTGTGTCGGATCGTTCGCGACCGACATCACTATTCCGTACCCAATATGATGTGATACATATAAACAGGGAGTGGTGCTCTGTTTTTGCTGGATTTGCAGTCTAGCTACTGGCTTCTTCATTAGGCTTCTTTGTGTTCACCGGCTGATCTTGTAGGTTTTTAAAACCCAGAAAAGATGCAGTGTAGTGTAGGACCCAGCAAAGGAGGGTGCCGTGAAGGGGCGCTGGGCTGGTATTACAATGACCATTATAATATTCCAAATACCTCCAGTTATGTTTTAAGGTAGGATGTGATTACCAGTTTTGATTTTATTTTTTGTAAAATTATGGTTTACTGATCATAGAAGTTTGAAAGAGGCTTTATATAACAGGAGCTGTAATCTGGGGAAGCTAGCTGTAATCCTGCGGAAAGAACACAGCCTCACCTATGACTGTAACCACAATGATCGAGCCAAGATCACCTTTGTACAGAATGCAGTGTTTGCTCACCACGTACTGATGCAAGTCACGGTCACAACAGATAAAACTACTAAGTTATACTATAATGAATTCACGTGAACTACACTGAACTCCGATTAAAATCACAATAGAAAAACAATTTTTGCCATGATAAATGAGAACTCGTGTGCCCTCCTGTCATACAGGGGAAAAAAAAAACAGTTGCTATTGCAATAATTTTCTGAGAGGAATACTTTATTTTCTGGAGTAATTTCAAGGGCACCAACACTTTTGGCCATGACTGTGTTATATGCAATAAAGTAAAAAATAAAATAAAAACCCTCTCCAAGGCTATATCACTAAGACGGGGATATTGTAGCTTGTTACACTTTTTGTAAGACGGAGAATAATTATATCTAGATGAGATCAATCGGGGTCCTATTTCCCACTCAGTGTAATCTGTCATGTGGACACCAACTAAACCTCTGTGACTAAGCATGGTAACAACTGGATGATTGCTCCAGGCCGTGGCATGTGTCTAAGGAAAGTCAATAATATGTAAAAGCAGAATAAGCTCAGCCTCTGAATGTAGGAAGGTTACTAAAGGTGGCTATGATACGGTATTAGCCAAAAGTAGCCGCTAGATGAACAAGCACAAGGTGAATGGGGCATTGACCAACATAACCGTACACATTTTAGTGCACATCGGCTGATAATAGGCAATAGAGAGGCAATACGTGACCAATAACACTGGAGAAAAATGGATAATCTTTCTGGGAATTCTTTCATGGAAGAGGATTCTATTATGTCATGAAAATTCAAACATGATTTGGTTGAAACTGTTCATTCTGATGTTTTTTTGGATAGTCCCAGGATTATAGACTGTGGATCGGCCAGAATGATAAGACTGTATCATTGTAACTGTGCTGCCTCATTCTGAATACAGGCACAGGTCACATGTTCAGGATTTGCTCCAGAATCTACATCGCAAATCCTCAACAATTTACACTACAATACAGTGGAACCACAAAGACACACATTATTCTCACCTATCCTCCATCGGCGGCCTCTTCCCTGGTTCTCGCAGTCCGCAGGTATGTGGATCCGGTAACAATCGCAGCCGATGCAGGGGCTGTTGCTGTCAGTGCTTCCCAAAGGCAGCGCGCTGACCAATCAGAGGCAAGCCGCTCATGCCAATGACGTCAGCTGCTGAAGCACTGACAGCGGCAGCCGCTATATCGGTCGCGATGGTTACCGGATCCACATGCCTGCGGACTGCAAGAAACAGGGAAGAGGCCGCCGAGGACGGAGGATAGGTGAACATAAAATGTGTGTTTGTGTGTTGGCACAATAGGAGACCAGGATAGGACATTGCTACAAGTTGTGGAATGAATTATCTGAGGTTTCAATTATTTCCTATGGAAATTTTGCTTTGCTAGACGAGTAACTTGGTTTACGAGCACACTCCCAAAACGGATTGTTCTCATAAACCAAGGTTCCACTGTACAAGCAAATCCAATTCATGTTACAGAAAAAAAAAAATCTGCACAGATATGAATGCACGGTGTGGATTTACATTTGTGGATATTACCCCATTCAATGATTTGTAAGCAAGTAAGGTGAAACCGGCAATTAACACATGGGGATTCTGTAGGCTGCTTTGTGGATTACAAAATCAGAGGAAATTTGCAGGAATATATGAACATGGTCTTAGGAAATGGAGGCATAAACACACTAAGGCCCTGTGCGCACGCTGCAGTTTTTACCACGGTTTTGCTGCAGAAAATGTTCATAACCTTGCTGCAATCATTCCCCAGCAAAACCTATGGTAAAAAAAAAAAAAAATGCTGTGCGCACACTGCGCTTTTTTTTCACCAACAGGATTTGTTGCATGTTTTCTGCAGCAAAAAAAAATTGCATGTCACTTCTTTTCCGCAGGTACCTGTGGTTTTTGCCATAGATAATGGTCAAAAACCGCAGGGAACAACCCACGGAAAAAACCGCCTGCGGTTTTCAGGTGCGGTTTTGCTGCGGTTTTTTATCGCAGGTGCGGTAATCTTTCAGAGGGTGCGGAATTTTCTTAAGAAAATTCCATTCTCTAGTGCGCACATTGCCTAAATTAGTTAATGTGTAGCATTACTACTCATAACTGGTTTACAAGCAGCACCCCCCACACACTCAGTGGTAGATGCCAAGCGCCCCACTCCCCCAGCAGTGGGTGACAAGCAGCGCCCCCCCCCTTTCCCAGCAGTGGGTGACAAGCAGCGCCCCCGCCTCCCCCAGCAGTGGGTGACAAGCAGCGCCCCCCCCCTCCCCCAGCAGTGGGTGACAAGCAGCGCCCCCCCGTCCCCCAGCAGTGGGTGACAAGCAGCGCCTCCCCCTCCCCCTGCAGTGGGTGACAAGCAGCGCCTCCCCCTCCCCCAGCAGTGGGTGACAAGCAGCGCCTCCCCCTCCCCCAGCAGTGGGTGACAAGCAGCGCCTCCCCCTCCCCCAGCAGTGGGTGACAAGCAGCGCCTCCCCCTCCCCCAGCAGTGGGTGACAAGCAGCGCCTCCCCCTCCCCCAGCAGTGGGTGACAAGCAGCGCCTCCCCCTCCCCCAGCAGTGGGTGACAAGCAGCGCCTCCCCCTCCCCCAGCAGTGGGTGACAAGCAGCGCCTCCCCCTCCCCCAGCAGTGGGTGACAAGCAGCGCCTCCCCCTCCCCCAGCAGTGGGTGACAAGCAGCGCCTCCCCCTCCCCCAGCAGTGGGTGACAAGCAGCGCCTCCCCCTCCCCCAGCAGTGGGTGACAAGCAGCGCCTCCCCCTCCCCCAGCAGTGGGTGACAAGCAGCGCCTCCCCCTCCCCCAGCAGTGGGTGACAAGCAGCGCCTCCCCCTCCCCCAGCAGTGGGTGACAAGCAGCGCCTCCCCCCTCCCCCAGCAGTGGGTGACAAGCAGCGCCTCCCCCTCCCCCAGCAGTGGGTGACAAGCAGCGCCTCCCCCTCCCCCAGCAGTGGGTGACAAGCAGCGCCTCCCCCTCCCCCAGCAGTGGGTGACAAGCAGCGCCTCCCCCTCCCCCAGCAGTGGGTGACAAGCAGCGCCTCCCCCTCCCCCAGCAGTGGGTGACAAGCAGCGCCTCCCCCTCCCCCAGCAGTGGGTGACAAGCAGCGCCTCCCCCTCCCCCAGCAGTGGGTGACAAGCAGCGCCTCCCCCTCCCCCAGCAGTGGGTGACAAGCAGCGCCTCCCCCTCCCCCAGCAGTGGGTGACAAGCAGCGCCTCCCCCTCCCCCAGCAGTGGGTGACAAGCAGCGCCTCCCCCTCCCCCAGCAGTGGGTGACAAGCAGCGCCTCCCCCTCCCCCCAGCAGTGGGTGACAAGCAGCGCCTCCCCCTCCCCCAGCAGTGGGTGACAAGCAGCGCCTCCCCCTCCCCCAGCAGTGGGTGACAAGCAGCGCCTCCCCCTCCCCCAGCAGTGGGTGACAAGCAGCGCCTCCCCCTCCCCCAGCAGTGGGTGACAAGCAGCGCCTCCCCCTCCCCCAGCAGTGGGTGACAAGCAGCGCCTCCCCCTCCCCCAGCAGTGGGTGACAAGCAGCGCCTCCCCCTCCCCCAGCAGTGGGTGACAAGCAGCGCCTCCCCCTCCCCCAGCAGTGGGTGACAAGCAGCGCCTCCCCCTCCCCCAGCAGTGGGTGACAAGCAGCGCCTCCCCCTCCCCCAGCAGTGGGTGACAAGCAGCGCCTCCCCCTCCCCCAGCAGTGGGTGACAAGCAGCGCCTCCCCCTCCCCCAGCAGTGGGTGACAAGCAGCGCCTCCCCCTCCCCCAGCAGTGGGTGACAAGCAGCGCCTCCCCCTCCCCCAGCAGTGGGTGACAAGCAGCGCCTCCCCCTCCCCCAGCAGTGGGTGACAAGCAGCGCCTCCCCCTCCCCCAGCAGTGGGTGACAAGCAGCGCCTCCCCCTCCCCCAGCAGTGGGTGACAAGCAGCGCCTCCCCCTCCCCCAGCAGTGGGTGACAAGCAGCGCCTCCCCCTCCCCCAGCAGTGGGTGACAAGCAGCGCCTCCCCCTCCCCCAGCAGTGGGTGACAAGCAGCGCCTCCCCCCTCCCCCAGCAGTGGGTGACAAGCAGCGCCTCCCCCTCCCCCAGCAGTGGGTGACAAGCAGCGCCTCCCCCTCCCCCAGCAGTGGGTGACAAGCAGCGCCTCCCCCTCCCCCAGCAGTGGGTGACAAGCAGCGCCTCCCCCTCCCCCAGCAGTGGGTGACAAGCAGCGCCTCCCCCTCCCCCAGCAGTGGGTGACAAGCAGCGCCTCCCCCTCCCCCAGCAGTGGGTGACAAGCAGCGCCTCCCCCCTCCCCCAGCAGTGGGTGACAAGCAGCGCCTCCCCCTCCCCCAGCAGTGGGTGACAAGCAGCGCCTCCCCCTCCCCCAGCAGTGGGTGACAAGCAGCGCCTCCCCCTCCCCCAGCAGTGGGTGACAAGCAGCGCCTCCCCCTCCCCCAGCAGTGGGTGACAAGCAGCGCCTCCCCCTCCCCCAGCAGTGGGTGACAAGCAGCGCCTCCCCCTCCCCCAGCAGTGGGTGACAAGCAGCGCCTCCCCCTCCCCCAGCAGTGGGTGACAAGCAGCGCCTCCCCCTCCCCCAGCAGTGGGTGACAAGCAGCGCCTCCCCCTCCCCCAGCAGTGGGTGACAAGCAGCGCCTCCCCCTCCCCCAGCAGTGGGTGACAAGCAGCGCCTCCCCCTCCCCCAGCAGTGGGTGACAAGCAGCGCCTCCCCCTCCCCCAGCAGTGGGTGACAAGCAGCGCCTCCCCCTCCCCCAGCAGTGGGTGACAAGCAGCGCCTCCCCCTCCCCCAGCAGTGGGTGACAAGCAGCGCCTCCCCCTCCCCCAGCAGTGGGTGACAAGCAGCGCCTCCCCCTCCCCCAGCAGTGGGTGACAAGCAGCGCCTCCCCCTCCCCCAGCAGTGGGTGACAAGCAGCGCCTCCCCCTCCCCCAGCAGTGGGTGACAAGCAGCGCCTCCCCCCTCCCCCAGCAGTGGGTGACAAGCAGCGCCTCCCCCTCCCCCAGCAGTGGGTGACAAGCAGCGCCTCCCCCTCCCCCAGCAGTGGGTGACAAGCAGCGCCTCCCCCTCCCCCAGCAGTGGGTGACAAGCAGCGCCTCCCCCTCCCCCAGCAGTGGGTGACAAGCAGCGCCTCCCCCTCCCCCAGCAGTGGGTGACAAGCAGCGCCCCCCCCTCCCCCAGCAGTGGGTGACAAGCAGCGCCCCCCCCTCCCCCAGCAGTGGGTGACAAGCAGCGCCCCCCCCTCCCCCAGCAGTGGGTGACAAGCAGCGCCCCCCCTCCCCCAGCAGTGGGTGACAAGCAGCGCCCCCCCTCCCCCAGCAGTGGGTGACAAGCAGCGCCCCCCCTCCCCCAGCAGTGGGTGACAAGCAGCGCCCCCCCTCCCCCAGCAGTGGGTGACAAGCAGCGCCCCCCCCTCCCCCAGCAGTGGGTGACAAGCAGCGCCCCCCCTCCCCCAGCAGTGGGTGACAAGCAGCGCCCCCCCCCTCCCCCAGCAGTGGGTGACAAGCAGCGCCCCCCCTCCCCCAGCAGTGGATCACCAGCTCCCCCATTCCTGGCTCTGTCGCCCGGACTCCTTCCTGACAGCCCCATGTGATCGCTCCTAGCAGTCATTTCTGTGGCCGTGTGATGGCTGCAGCCTCCTCTGTGGTGGGGGACACCTCACAGCACCCCCATACCCTGAGTGGACAGGACGCGCTCCGCAGACCTCCTCCAGCCTTGTACAGTCAGGTCGGGGCTCAGGCTGCCGCGGCCCACTCACCTCCTCCAGGAACCGGGTGACATCGTACACCTTGTGGTGTATGATGATCCAGGTGCTCTTGCTGTGATTGTGTTTCTGGATCTCGTCTAGGGTGTAATACTTCACGTCCTTCTGGTCGGCCATAATGTCACAGATCTGCCCGCAGCTCCCGCAGCCTCACCGTCCGTCCTGCTCACTGCTCCTTCCTGCACCGGGGACAACACTTCCCTCCCTTACCCTGAGGCGCCGTCCCATTGGTTCAAAGCAAGTCCCATAGTATCCAATCAGGACAGAAGGAAGTACTGGCTTTCTATTGGATATGAAAAATAATTGTGAATTGCTAATTGGCTGTTTTTAGGGGCGGGAAAGTTTCAGTGTAGGCGGCGCTGTGTACGTGAGGTGTCACCGTGCAGCTGAGTAGGTGGCGTCTCCTGTCAGCGCTGCGTACCTCCCTGTGTGTGGGGCGTCCGAGTTCAGACTGAAGTGCACGGTTCGTGTATAGATAGACCTGGGTGTAAGGTTCAGTCAGGAGCGCTGTGGTATATGGAGGGCAGGCTGTGTGCCACCAGATAACTATGTGCTAGTGACAATAGGGGCCTCCACATACAGGCATTTTTTATTTTTATTCATTTTGTAAAGATAAAAAAAATTGTGCTTCACCTGCCCCTCCATGAGGGAGAAGCACATAGGACCTCACCTCCACGAGAGAAGAACATGTAGGACCTCACCTCCATGAAGGAAAAGCATGTAGGACCTCACCTCCATGAGGGAAAAGCAAAAGCACATAGGACTTCACCTCCATGAGGGAAAAGCATGTAGGACCTCACCTCCATGAGGGAAAAGCAAAAGCACATAGGACCTCACCTCCATGAGGGAAAAGCATGTAGGACTTCACCTCCATGAGGGAAAAACACGTAGGACTTCACCTCCATGAGGGAAAAGCACGTAGGACTTCACCTCCATGAGGGAAAAGCACGTAGGACCTCCCCTCCATGAGGGAAAAACAGGTAGGACTTCACCTCCATGAGGGAAAAACACTTAGGACCTCCCCTCCATGAGGGAAAAGCACGTAGGACCTCCCCTCCATGAGGGAAAAACACGTAGGACTTCACCTCCATGAGGGAAAAACACGTAGGACCTCCCCTCCATGAGGGAAAAGCATGTAAGACTTCACCTTCATGAGGGAAAAACACGTAGGACTTCACCTCCATGAGGGAAAAACACGTAGGACCTCCCCTCCATGAGGGAAAAGCATGTAGGACTTAACCTCCATGAGGGAAAAACACGTAGGACTTCACCTCCATGAGGGAAAAACACGTAGGACCTCCCCTCCATGAGGGAAAAGCATGTAGGACTTAACCTCCATGAGGGAAAAACACGTAGGACTTCACCTCCATGAGGGAAAAACACGTAGGACCTCCCCTCCATGAGGGAAAAGCATGTAGGACTTCACCTCCATGAGGGAAAAACACGTAGGACTTCACCTCCATGAGGGAAAAACACGTAGGACCTCCCCTCCATGAGGGAAAAGCATGTAGGACTTCACCTCCATGAGGGAAAAACACGTAGGACTTCACCTCCATGAGGGAAAAACACGTAGGACCTCCCCTCCATGAGGGAAAAGCATGTAGGACTTCACCTCCATGAGGGAAAAACACGTAGGACTTCACCTCCATGAGGGAAAAACACATAGGACCTCACCTCCATGAGGGAAAAACACATAGGACCTCACCTCCATGAGGGAAAAACACGTAGGACCTCACCTCCATGAGGGAAAAGCATTGTAGGACTTCACCTCCATGAGGGAAAAACACGTAGGACTTCACCTCCATGAGGGAAAAGAACATAGGACCTCACCTCCATGAAGAAAAAGCACATAGGACCTAACCTCCATGAGGGAAAAGCACGTAGGACCTCACCTCCATGTGGGAGAAGCACATAGGACCTCCCATCCATGTGGGGGAAGCACATAGGACCACATCCATGAGGGAAAAGCACGTAGGACCTCACCTCCATGTGGGGGAAGCATGTAGGACTTCACATCCATGAGGGAAAAGCACGTAGGACCTCACATCCACGAGGGAAAAGCACATAGGACCTCCCCTCCATGAGGGAAAAGCACGTAGGACTGCACCTCACGTCCATGAGGGATAACCACATAGGACCTCACCTCCATGAGGGAAAAGCACATAAGACCTCACCTCCATATTTTAAAGTCCCATAGGACCTCAGTACATGATTGTGCCTACCGATACCTGGAGCAGGGGTTCTTGGCTGTGTTCAGATGGTGGAAACACACTTTTGCAGATTTTGTTGAGTTTCTATTTCATTACAGAGATTTTTCTGTGTAAATTTGTGGTGGACTCCATGAGGTCTCCGCCAGCAGTGACGTGCTCGTATTTTCTTTTTCACCAGGTGGTTTTCAAAACCCGAACAGAAATTTTTTTAAACAGAAATGCTAAAAAAAACCTGAACATATTCTCAGCAATATGGATTACTATTGAAATAAAGTCTTTCAAATGTTTTTGGAGTGGATTTGCTCCACAAACCTCCGTCTGAACACTGTGTTTGAGGATTGTTGACACCTCTAAATGAATCTTGAAATTTACTTAAAGGGAACCTGTCACCAGATTTTACTATAACTATAAGCTGCGACCACCAC
Organism: Anomaloglossus baeobatrachus; assembly: GCF_048569485.1. Classification (NCBI taxonomy): domain Eukaryota; kingdom Metazoa; phylum Chordata; class Amphibia; order Anura; family Aromobatidae; genus Anomaloglossus; species Anomaloglossus baeobatrachus. The sequence goes on from NC_134358.1 coordinate 199,476,483, forward strand.
CATTGAGCTCTTATATACAGCATTAATTTCTAACATGCTGTATATAAGAGTGCAGGCCGCTGTGTAGAATGTAAAAATCACTTTATAATATTCACCTAAGGTTGCGATGCGGTGCATACTGGTCGGATGGGTGTCTCTGTTCTCCGGTACCATCGCTTCATCTTTCGGCCATCTTTGTCCTTCTTCTGAAGCCTGGGTGCATGACGCTTCCTACGTCATCCACACTAGCCGGCATTGAGGTCCCGCGCAGGCGCACTACAATACTTTGATCTGCCCTGCATAGAAAAAAGGAGGTTTTCAGCTCACCTGATCAGTGTATTCCAGGACTTGTGGGGTGCACGCGGTCCTTCAGACAGGCCAGTCTGGTGTAGAGATAGCAGGAAGGGAAAAATGGGCCCAGCACTAATATCCAATTAATAAAATGAAAAAAATCTTTAATCCAACATGGTTTTAAAATGGGGGGAATGAGATTCCATAACATACAAAAATGGGACATGAAACTTGACGCGTTTCGGACTTTACATATTAACGTCATTAGCCTGCAGACCTTTGGACTATAAAAATCATTGCTTTTTGAGCATGTACTTACTTATGATTAAGAACTCTTTTGTTTTTAATATGTAAAGTCCAAAACGCATCAAGTTTTATGCCCAATTTTGTATGTTATAGAATCTCATCCCCCCAATTTTAAAACCATATTGAATTAAAGATTTTTTCATTTTATTAATTGGATATTGGTGCTGGGCCCCTTTTCCCCTTCCTGCAGATCAAAGTGCGCCTGTGCAGGACCTCAATGCCGGCTAGTGTGGATGACGTAGAACGCGTCATGCACCCAGGCCAGAAGGCTGTATATAAGAGCTCAGTGGTGGTTGTCGCAGCTTATAGTCGCCAAATCTGGTGATTCCATTTAAAGGGATGTTCTGGTTTCAGAAAACCTCTGTCCCCCAACTGCAGTTTGTTTAACCCCTTCATGACGCTGCCAGTCTCTGTTTTTGAATTTTTTTTAATTCCCCTTCGTCCTAGAGCCATAACTTTTTATTTTTCTGTACACATAGACATTTAAAGGGGTTTGTTTTTTGTTAGACAAGTTGTATACTTGAAAAGGGGCAAAAAATTCCAAGCCAAGTATGGTGAAATTGTGAAAAAATAAAACATATTCCTGATTTTTTAGGAATTGTTTTTATGGCATACACTATGGTAAAAAATGACCTGGCAATATGATTCTCCTCAGCATGATTATAGTGATAACCAACATGTCCATTTTTTTATTTTATTTTAGTAGTAAGAACAAAAATCAGATACTTGTGTTAAAAAAAATAAATAAATAAATCTTGAATTGCCACCCTTTTCCAAGACCCAAAACGGTTTCATTTTTCGGACAATGGAGCTGTGTGATTGCATATTTTTGTGGGACAAGACGAAGTTTTGATTGATACTATACTGAACAAAAATATAAATGTGGCACTTTTGTTTTTAATCTCATTTTCATGAGCTGAATTCTAAGATCTAAGGAATTCACATGTAAAGTAATCATCCATTAGAACGGATCCAGCAGGAATCTGTTGGAAAAAAACAGTTGTGCAAAGACAAGTTTTTTTTTGTTTTTTTTTTTATCAATTTTGTAAAAAATTGATTTTGCAGGATCCAGGTTTTTTTTTTTAACATAGGAATCTACGAAAAACTGATCCATTAACTGATTGCAATTTAGCCATCCATTGTTCTTTATTTTGTAAAGGATCCATTTTTTTGCTTACTGGATCATTTTCAAATTGAAGATAAATAGCAATCAGTTAACAGTTCCATTTTCCATAGACTCCTATGTTAACAGAAAACGGATCCTGTAAAAATCAATATTTTCAAAATGGACAAAAAAGTTGTTTGTACAAGTTATTTTCGCCAACAACTTGCTGCCGGATTTGTTCTAATGGATGATTACCGGATATGTGAACTTTGCCTTAGTGAACTCTTCTCCTTTGCACAGATTATCCATCCAACTAAAAGGTGTGACATATCAAGATGCTGATTAGACAGTACGATTATTGTAGAAGGTATGCTTTCGGCTGGTCACAATAAAAGACCACTCTAAAGGCCCCGTCATACGCAGCGATATCGCTAGCGAGCGTACCCGCCCCCGTCGTTTGTGCGTCACGGGAAAATCGTTGCCTGTGACACATAATATTGTTTGGAGCCGTCACACGGATTTACCTGCCTGGTGACGTCGCTGTGGCCAGTGAACCGCCTCCTTTCTAAGGGGGCGGTTCGTGCAGCGTCACAGCGGCGTCACTAAGCGGCCGCCCAATAAAAGCGGAGGGGTGGAGATGAACGGCCGTAACATCCCGCCCACCTCCTTCCTTCCTCATTGCCGGCGGCCGCAGGTAAGCTGTAGTTCGTCGTTCCCGCGGTGTCACACGTAGCGATGTGTGCTGCCTCGGCAACGACGAACAACCTGCGACCTCAACAATCAACGATTTTTTGAAAATGAACGACTTGTCAACGATGGACGTTTTGGTGAGTATTTTCCATCATTAACGGTCGCTCGTTGGTGTCACACGCAACAACGTCGCTAACGATGCCGGATGTGTGTCACGGAATCCATGACCCTGGCGATATATCGTTAGATACGTCGTTGCGTGTGACGGGTCCTTAAGGCCTCTTTCAGACATCAGTTTTTTGCTGTCAGTCACAGTCAGAATCCGTCGAATTTTGAAAAAACAGATCAGGCGACTGATGCCGCTGGATCTGTTTTTTTCTCATCGACTTGTATTAGCGACTGATTGCAACGGATGGCCTCACGTTTCATCCGTCGTTCGAATGATGCGTCGAAAATTGTTTGTCCGGATGTGGGAGACGACATTCAAAGTAACGTTTTTTGTGTACGTCGAAAAATCAGACAGCAACGGATCCCTCGCCATCCATCGTTTGGTAGAATGAAAGCCTATGGGTGCAGGATCCGTCGTAATCCATCATATGATGGAATCCGGCGACGGATTCCATTTTTTTTAACTGAGCATGCTCCAATTATTATTATTTAGCCCCCAGCTAGTCGGATCCGTTGAAAAACTGATCCGTCGCATCAGTTTTGCCACAATCTGCGACGGACCCATTGATCCGTCGAGAAAACAGATTGTGACTGACGGCAAAAAACTGATGTGTGAAAGGGGCCTTAAATGTGCAGTTTTTACAGTATTGGGGGTGCGTGGGGGGGGGCAGAATCTGGTGTGATTATTACCATTTGCCATTCTGCCACCTGCCTTTTACAGTGAAAATGGCAATTCATACGTGAAGAGAACACCTCTTCACTGGGCCAGACACCATAGACAGTATTTGCCAACTCAAGTCGGTTACGACTATATCCTGCAGTCAGGTGGAGCCTGCGATGAGGATGACTAACGTGTAGATTAGCTTCACTGAGACTATTTCAGTTTGTGCAGAAATTATTTGGTTATACAAACCGATTATTATTGCAGTAGCTGTCTGTGGGGAGAGGTGGCTGGTCTCAGACGATCTTGGAGGTGAAGATGGTGGGCATTATCTCGGCAAAAAAATGCTCACTTAAACAAACTTAGGTAAATTTGTGTATGATATTTGAGAGAAAAAGGCCTTTTGTGTACATAGAAAAAGTCCTAGATCTTTGAGTTCAGTTCATGGAAAATGGGAGCAAAAACAAAAGTAGAAGCCAAAAAAGAAAAAGTTTATATGTCAGCTTACTCTTTCCAGCAGTGCACGGATCTTGTAGTGCAGCAAGTTCCAAAGATAAAAAAGTAATTGAAATGTAACGCTGAAAAATTCTTCTTAGGCTGGAATCACACTTGCGAGTGTAAAATCGGACCGAGTCTCATGCTAGAAAGTAGCATGAGCTCTGTTCAGTTCTTGATCAGTGTGCAATGCAACAGCAATGCGATTCTGTGATTTTTCAATTGATTGTAGTCCGTGTTTGATGCGTATGTTATCCGTTTTTATTCTCAGCAGCTATGTCATCTGCCATTCAGCTCTGCTACATGGCCGCTGACAGCAGACACAGACAGAGCCATGTAGCAGAGCTGAATGTCCGCTGACAGCAGACACAGACAGAGCCGCGGCATCAGAATGAAGTGGGATCAACTTCACCCAACTTCATTGTCATCCCACGGCTCTGTGTGTCGTGGCCTGATTTTCGGTCACCGGTGAAGGTCTCACCGGTGACCGCAAATCCCCTGAGTGACTGAAGCGATCTCTGCAATCAGCGGTGCCATCACTGAGGTTACCCGCGGCCACATCAGAAGTCCTCCACCTGAGATCTGTGGCCGCGGGTAACGTGAGTGACGGCACCGCTGATAGCGTGACTCACTTCAGTCGTTGCGGGGAGCTCACAGAGAGCGGTCGTGGTCTGTGACCGCTCTCTGTCAGCTTCTGGAGTAGCAGAGCTGAAAGCGTTGTGGGACCTCTGTGGATTACGTCGGACCTGGAGGGGTATTTGGGGACTTGAATAAAGTGGAGAAAGAGGGTTTTTTTTTGTCATTTATTTCAAATAAAGGATTTTTGGGTTTATGTTTTTATTTTCTTTAACTTACAGGTTAATAATGGAAGGTATCTCGGGGAGATGCCTGCCATGATTAACCTAGGACTTAATGGCAGCTATGGGCTGCTGCCATTAACTCCTTATTACCCCGATTGCCACCGCACCAGGGCAATTCGGGATGAGCCGGATACAGTCCTTGGACTGTCGCATCTAATGGATGCGGTAATTCCGGGCGGCTGCTGGCTGATATTTTTAGGGTGGGGGGCTCCCCATAACGTGGCGCTCCCCATCCTGACAATACCAGACTCCAGCCGTATGGCTTTACCCTGGCTGGTATGAAAATTGGGGGGAACCACACGCCGTTTTTTTTTAAATTATTTATTTATTTAATTTACTGCATGATATAGACCCACCCACCGGCGGCTGTGATTGGTTTCAGTGAGACAGCTGTCACTCAACGGGGGGGGGCGTGTCTGACTGCAACCAATCATAGGCGCCGGTGGGTGGGGAAAGCAGTGAATACTAGATGGAATAATGAGCGGCCGGCTTTTTCAAAAGAGGAAAAGCCGCCGGAGCTTTGTGAAAGCCGTGCAGCGCCGCGCCGGTGCTCGGGGATCGGTGAGTATGAGAGAGGGTGGGAGAGAGATAGACAGACAGAGAGAGATAGAGACCGACGACAGGGAGACAGAGAGACCGACAGAGAGAGAGAGACAGACCGACTGACAGAGATAGAAATTGACCGACATCGACAGACCTCACTCATTTCCAGTGTTTTCTGCAACATGCGATAAATGTATTTAGAAAAACGCATGTCACTAGGATGGTGTGTGTGTCGTCCGTGTGACATCCGTTTTTTTCCACACACCCATAGAGTTTTATTGGGGAGACACGCGCGATAAGCTCACCAAAACGCAGCATGCTGCGATTTTTTTCTCAGTCCGATTGGACTAAGAAAAAAATAGCAGATCGGACTTGCCTCATTGATTAACATTGGTCCGAGTGCAATGCGAGTTAATCGCAAGTGTGAAGCCGGCCTTAAAATGTCACTTTTATTCCATTATTTGTAACAACAGACATAAAATGAAATGCGTTTCAGTAGAAATCTTATTCATAGAATGTAGTCTGAGACAGAGGAGACTCTTAGGGGTACTTTGCACGCTGCGACATCGCTAGCCAATTGTAGCGATGCCGAGCGTGATAGTCCCCGCCCCCGTCGCACATGCGATATCTTGTGATAGCTGCCGTAGCTAACATTATCGCTACGGCAGCTTCACACGCACTTACCTGCCCTGCGACGTTGCTCTGGCCGGCGACCCGCCTCCTTCCTGCGGCGTCACAGCGACGTCACACGGCAGGCGGCCAATAGAAGCGGAGGGGCGGAGATGAGCGGGACATAAACATCCCGCCCACCTGCTTCCTTCCTCATTGCAGGCGGGACGCAGGTAAGGTGATGTTCCTCGCTCCTGCGGCTTCATACACAGCGATGTGTGCTGCCGCAGGAACGAGGAACAACATCGTACCTGTCGCTGCAGCGAAATTATGAAAATGACCGACACTACACAGATCACCGATTTACGACGCTTTTGCGATCGTTTATCGGCGCATCTAGGCTTTACACGTTGCGACGTCGTTACTGGCGCCGGATGTGCGTCACTTTCGATTTGACCCCGACGACATCGCAGCAGCGATGTCGTAACGTGCAAAGTACCCCTTAATCTGGTTACACCCATAATGGGAAAACCAGCTACAGGAGGGCCCCAGCTGATAAGCTGATACATAATTAGAGATAGAGGCTTATACTATCCATTATCTATCCCCCATTTTCTTGAGATGGCTGGATTGTCATTGTAAATAAGCACTTGTACCTTGCCCCCCCCCCCATCTCATTGTAGATTGTAAGCTCTCGCGAGCAGGGTTTTCTTTTTTCCTTTTAAATATTGTATTTTCTATAACTGTTACTTGTTTGTATATGATCCTCCTGAATTGTAAAGCGCTGCGGAATATGTTGGCGCTATAGAAATAAAAATTATTATTATTATTTAATAAACAACCATATAGCACTTCTAATGATAGGTAGATAAGATCCTTGCAAGGATCCTTGTTAGGTGTGTTAAAGTATTAAATATTAAAAAACCCTTCTTTCTGTTGGCCACCACGTTCTCAGAGTATTTGATGTTGCAGATTTTCTGCAGCATTTCTTAACCTACAAGGTAATATTAGGTTGCTTGAATTTTTTCATTGTGTTTTTTACATGCGTTTTTGATGCTGCGCTTTTTGTCCCTGTCATCATTTGTATGTCATCAACTAAATTTAACTGTTTTGTTTTTAATACTTCCTGGTATTTGGCTTTGGCAAGCCTTTATTGATGCAGTCATGTGTAGATTATGTGCATTTTTTACCACTTTTACACTAAGGAAATTAGCTAAAAACACCTATGCATTTTTTACTTGTTGATTTTCAGGATCTCTTGGGCCACGTGAACACGATGGGTATTTGGCGAGTTTTTTACCTCCGTATTTGTAAGTTAAAACCAAGAGTGGAACAGTCACAGGAAAAGTATAAGGCCGGCGTCACACTTGTGCTTGACTCGCACAAGTGCAATGCGAGAAAATCTCGCATTGCACTCCAACCAATGTTAAGCAAAGAGGCAGCTCCAATCTGCTTTTTTTTCTCAGCTCAAATTGGACTGAGAAAAAAAATCGCAGCATGCTGCGATTTTTAGAGTTTCTCACGCGAGTCACTCCAATGCAAGTCTATGGGTGTGAGAAAAAAACGGATGTCACACGGATGGCACACAGACCATTCTAGTGACATGCGTTTTTCCAAATACATTTATCGCATGTAGCAGAGAACACTGTAAATGAATGAGGACTGTCGATGTCTTTCAATCTCTCTTTCTCTGTCAATCGGTCTCTCCCTCTCGATCTCTATCTCTCTCTGTCGGTCTCTCCCTCTCAACCCCTCTCTCATACTCACCGATCACCGGCGCGGCGCTGCTAAGCTGTCACAAAGCTCCGGCGGCTTTTCCTCTTTTGAAAATGCCGGCCGCTCATTATTCCATCTCGTATTCATTGCTTTCCCTGCCCACTGATGCCTATGACTGGTTGCAGTCAGACACGCCCTCATATTGAGTGACAGCTGTCTCACTGCAACCAATCACAGCTTCCGGTGGGCGGGTCTATATCATGGAGTAAAATAAATAAATAAATAATTAAAAAAAAACAGCGTGCGGTCCCCCAATTTTGATACCAGCCAAGGTAAAGCCATATGGCTGAAGAATGGTATTGTCAGATTGGGGAGCCCCACGTTATGGGGAGCCCCCCACCCTAAAAATATCAGCCAGCAGCCGCCCGGAATTGCCGCATCCATTAGATGCGATAGTCCCGGGACTGTACCCGGCTCATCCCAAATTGCCCTGGTGCGGTGGCAATCGGGGTAATAAGGAGTTAATGGCAGTGGCCCATACCTGACACTAAGTCCTAGGTTAATCATGGCAGGCGTCTCCTCGAGATACCTTCCATGATTAACCTGTAAGTTAGTAAGAAAATAAACATACATCCAAAAATCCTTTATTTGGAATAAAAAAACTCACCCTCTTTCACCACTTTATTTAAATCCCCAAATACCCCTTCAGGTCCGATAATCCACAGAGGTCCCACGATGCTTTCAGCTCTGCTACATCGGAAGCTAACAGAGAGCGGCCACAGACCACGACCGCTCTCTGTGAGCTCCCCGCAGCAACTGAAGTGAGTCGCGCTATCAGCGATGACGTCACTCAGGTTACCCGCGGCCACAGATCTCAGGTGGAGGACTTCAGCTGTGGCCGTGGGTAACCTCAGTGACCACTGATCGCGCAGATCACTTCAGTCACTCAGGGGATTTGCGGACACCGGTGAGACTTTCACCGGTGACCGAAATTCAGGCCGCGACACACAGACAGAGCGCCGGGATGACAATGAAGTCGGGTGAAGTTCATCCGAGTTCATTTTGATCACGCGGCTGAATGGCAGATGACATAGCTGCTGAGAATAAAAACGGATCACAACGGATCACACATGGATTGCACATGGACTACAATCTAGAGAAAAATCAGAATCGCATTGCAGTTGCATTGCTCACGGATCAACACTCGGACAGAGCTCATGCTACTTTCTAGCATGAGAATCGGACCGATTTTACAGTCGCAAGTGTGACACCAGCCTTAGAGAAACAAGAGCACCACTTCTGTATTTTTTACCCACTTCTGGTTTAACAAATGTACCGCCCCTGCAGTAGACAGACTGCTCGGATCTGGGTATACTGTGGCTCGAGGGTCTCCGGACGTGGGGGCTCTCGGCCACTCGCTAAAAGGGGGCTATTTAAAGGGGATAAGAGTTTGTGACGCCACCCGTGGTTCGCGGTAAGGGGAGTACTGCCGCTGCTGATGGGAGTACCCGGGGGAGATTCAGTGGGGCAGCCAGATGACGTTCCCTCCACGGGTAGGGGTGGCCCCGGGACTCGGGATGAAGAGGTGCAGGGGTGCGTGGTGCAGGTTGGATGCAGGGGAGGACAGCTTACTCACTCAGGCCGTGTTGGTATTGATGCGACCATAAAGCAGACTCTGACACAGAAGTAAACCAAATCTCTGGGTGCCGCTGCGACTTCAGGGGAGCTCGTCCGGGCGTCCGCTCCCGTTGGTATTGCTGATGATCTGTAACGTGCCTCCATGCACTTGTATTTAGATGTTCTGAGTGACCCCGTCGGCTTGAAGCTGTCGGGGTTCCGCTCCCTACGATTAAGTAGAGGAGCTGTGCTCTCGATGGCTGACACTTGGGATTTCAGTGGGCCGCATAAGCTGGAAAGCCCTATTCCCTCGTTGTGTTGTTGCCTTCGATCTCTGAGCTCTTGGGGATAGTTCATAGAGAGACTATCCTCCGCGGGTTAATTATCAGGTTGCGTGAAGCTACTCCCTGATCTAGGGTCCAGTGCCCCGCCGTGCTTGGTACAGGTTCGGTTACTAGGTACTTCGCTGCCGACCGTTCTCCACAACTAAGTCTGGCCACCCTTCTCTAATATGTGCATTTAGGGAAAATATACATATGGGAAATATATATACTCTAAAAAAAAGTCACAAAATTTCCCAATACAAATTTTATTACAATAAATTATTAAAATTTACACGCAACCGTGCAAAGAACACACTAACATGTATAGACAGTGCAATCCTTATATCATAGTATGTATAGGGTACAAGCTTGTAAATCCATAGAATTAAATTAACATATGGAAAAAATCCACCCCATCAAATCTAGCCTTTCACCTTTAGACTTTAATCTCCCTGGAGCCAATAAGGACAAATAGATGAAAATTATGTAGACATTGGCTATCCAGTAATCCAAGATATACCTCAGAAGGCAGGGTTGAACAGAAACCGGACTTAACCCATAATGGTAATATTAACACGAGGACATAAGATGTACACACAATTAGTAAGGAGATGCACAAGGAGCAATACTTAGCTTCATATTTTATAGATAGTCCTTACTTCCAAATGCCCCCCTCTTTTCTGAGCCCGACAATGCGCCTAAACAACAGTTAGCATCCACATGTTTGGCATTGTTGTAGTGAGGAGAGCCCACTTAAATGTATAGGTTGCAGGTTTCCAGAAGCACAAGCTGGGCACAATGTACGGGCACTTCAATGTACTGGGCACAACAAGGGCTTATTTGCAATTTTTAATTCTGCAACACTCACTGTGTTTAACACTATGAGTGTTTTCCAGAGACTAAATTGTCACTACACCCATAGATGAATTTCCAGAGGGGTGTAATTTCCAAAATTTGATCACTTGAGGGGGATTTCTTCTGTTCTGGCACTTCACGGCTCTGCAAATGGAGTCAAAAAACTATTCTAGGAAAACCTGTGATCCAGTAACTATTTTGTATGTCATAACTCTCGGATTTATGGTCATAAAATTTCAAAGTTTGAAAATTGTAAAATTTTTGCCAAATTTCCGATATTTTCACATACACAAAAAATCGGCCTAAATTTACAATTATTATGAAGTACAGTATCACGAAAAAACATTATCAGAATTACCGCGATCCGTTAAAGCATTCCAGAGTTATAACCTGTCAAAATGACAGTGGTCAGATTTGAAAAAAATGGCCTGGTCATTTAGGGGAAAATGGGCTTAAGAGTGAAGGGGTTAAAGGGGTTTTCCCATGAACAAAATTAATTTTATCAATAGTTCTTGTAATAATAAGTTCCACAATTGGATATGTTTTAAAAAATGTTACTGAACTGAGATCTTACATATGTCTTCCTGCTGTGTACTGTGTAATGGCCATGCCTGACCATACAGGGACATAGTCTGATCAAACTAAAGCTCCTGGGGTGGCAAAAAGCAAAAGAGGATACAGACATGACAGCATGGGATCTCAAATAATTACAGTTAGGTCCAGAAATATTTGGACAGTGACACAATTTTCGCGAGTTGGGCTCTGCATGCCACCACATTGGATTTGAAATGAAACCTCTACAACAGAATTCAAGTGCAGATTGTAACGTTTAATTTGAAGGTTTGAACAAAAATATCTGATAGAAATTGTAGGAATTGTACACATTTCTTTACAAACACTCCACATTTTAGGAGGTCAAAAGTAATTGGACAAATAAACCAAACCCAAACAAAATATTTTTATTTTCAATATTTTGTTGCGAATCCTTTGGAGGCAATCACTGCCTTAAGTCTGGAACCCATGGACATCACCAAACTCTGGGTTTCCTCCTTCTTAATGCTTTGCCAGGCCTTTACAGCCGCAGCCTTCAGGTCTTGCTTGTTTGTGGGTCTTCCCGTCTTAAGTCTGGATTTGAGCAAGTGAAATGCATGCTCAATTGGGTTAAGATCTGGTGATTGACTTGGCCATTGCAGAATGTTCCACTTTTTTGCACTCATGAACTCCTGGGTAGCTTTGGCTGTATGCTTTGGGTCATTGTCCATCTGTACTATGAAGCGCCGTCCGATCAACTTTGCGGCATTTGGCTGAATCTGGGCTGAAAGTATATCCCGGTACACTTCAGAATTCATCCGGCTACTCTTGTCTGCTGTTATGTCATCAATAAACACAAGTGACCCAGTGCCATTGAAAGCCATGCATGCCCATGCCATCACGTTGCCTCCACCATGTTTTACAGAGGATGTGGTGTGCCTTGGATCATGTGCCGTTCCCTTCCTTCTCCAAACTTTTTTCTTCCCATCATTCTGGTACAGGTTGATCTTTGTCTCCTCTGTCCATAGAATACTTTTCCAGAACTGAGCTGGCTTCATGAGGTGTTTTTTCAGCAAATTTAACTCTGGCCTGTCTATTTTTGGAATTGATGAATGGTTTGCATCTAGATGTGAACCCTTTGTATTTACTTTCATGGAGTCTTCTCTTTACTGTTGACTTAGAGACAGATACACCTACTTCACTGAGAGTGTTCTGGACTTCAGTTGATGTTGTGAACGGGTTCTTCTTCACCAAAGAAAGTATGCGGCGATCATCCACCACTGTTGTCATCCGTGGACGCCCAGGCCTTTTTGAGTTCCCAAGCTCACCAGTCAATTCCTTTTTTCTCAGAATGTACCTGACTGTTGATTTTGCTACTCCAAGCATGTCTGCTATCTCTCTGATGGATTTTTTCTTTTTTTTCAGCCTCAGGATGTTCTGCTTCACCTCAATTGAGAGTTCCTTAGACCGCATGTTGTCTGGTCACAGCAACAGCTTCCAAATGCAAAACCACACACCTGTAATCAACCCCAGACCTTTTAACTACTTCATTGATTACAGGTTAACGAGGGAGACGCCTTCAGAGTTAATTGCAGCCCTTAGAGTCCCTTGTCCAATTACTTTTGGTCCCTTGAAAAAGAGGAGGCTATGCATTACAGAGCTATGATTCCTAAACCCTTTCTCCGATTTGGATGTGAAAACTCTCATATTGCAGCTGGGAGTGTGCACTTTCAGCCCATATTATATATATAATTGTATTTCTGAACATGTTTTTGTAAACAGCTAAAATAACAAAACTTGTGTCACTGTCCAAATATTTCTGGACCTAACTGTATTTCTTTGAAGTAAAACATTTCTAAAAACAGGCAGGGAAATGTTTTTGCCTCACAAAAATAATCAGCTATGATCCCGTAGTGTAATATCTGTATACTTTTTTACATCATCCCCACCCCAAGAGGCCATGTCTAGAGTTGAGCGGAACGGTCATATTCCTGGTCCGGCGAATCCGGATCGGGTTGCCGCAGAAGTCCGAATCTGATCCGGAATCCGCGGCCATGTAAATCAATGGGGAGCCGGATCCGGGACGAGAGAGAGAGAGAAAAAAACCCCAAAAAACGGATCCGGATCGTGCACCCCGAATCCCGGGTACTGGTCGGACTCTGATCGGGCGCTCAAACCGTGCGGATCCGGGTCCGCTCAACACTAGCCATGTCCTATTATAGTCAGACATGGCCATTGCACGGTACATAGCTAGGGCACATTTAAAAGATTATCTTGGCACAGGAAAAAAAAAGTTAAACACATCCAATTATGGAACTTATTATTTCAAGATCTATTGATAAAATGAACTTTGCTCATGGGAAAACCCCTTTTACGATGCGTTCCTGCAAGATTACTACATAATGTACTGATCAGGAGGTTCACGTTCCTCTAGGAGCAGGATTTTCAGACTGATACTTGAACAAAGTAAGTAGTAAATATGAGATATTACATGATTACTAACTCAATGATACCATTAAAAGTTTGAAAATAAAACCTTTGGGGCGCATTTACTCAGGTTGGTATGGTAGTAGTTTTCTAGTGTTTTGCTGACGCAGAGATTTTAGACAAATTTAATAATGTTTTACACCAAAAATTATTGGTGTAAACTAAGGAAACAAGGTTGTATTCACAATGAGTTTTTTGCAGAGTTTCCACTCAAAAATGCAGTAAAAAGAGTCAGTGTGAACACACCATAAGCATTCACATAAGAAACGTGCTACTTCGAGCAACAAGATTTACTACTGTGGTAAATTTGACACATCTTCAGGCTGCCTAGATAATGTTTATGCTTTCTAAATATTAGACTGTAAGTTTGCCCCTTGGCTCCATCCATTTTTCTCATCCATGTGCTGTCTGTTTCGAAAATGAACTGCACTCTGACTCATAGGGCCCGATTCATCAAAGCTTTTATGCCAGAATTCTGTCCTAAAAAGCTTTGAAAAAAAAAATCACCAAATTTTGGCACAAAATAGTGTGTTTTCTAGAATCATTAACATTTTTTCTCAGCATCGAAAAAGTGCGTGGAGCTAGGGCGGGATGAGGTTGGGGAAACCCCCACTCCTCAAATTCATGATGAACAACAGCATTCATTACACCACAAATCTGAGTAAGATATGTAACTAGGTGCACAGTGCGTTTGAGACATGGGCCTCTTAATGAATCAGGAGTGTCCAACTACAGCACGCCTTTTCATCAACAGACGTGAAAACTATTGGTCTTGATCAGGTTCATAGAGAGTAATGTAACAATTCACACATTCATTTTATTTCTTAACAGATTCATGTGTCCATTTAAATGTAGTGTATGAAAACCTGAAGAAATCCATATCAGATTTCCATCTGTTTTCCAACCAGTTTGCAATGAAAAAAACAGTCATTTTATCTCTTTTAGCTTTTAAAAGTGGATTAGAAAAAAGAAAACAAAATGACACATGGAAGAAAAATGGTCAATGTTATAGGGATTTAAAATGGAATCAGACGTATGAATGGAGCCTTAGTATCAGTTCCTTGTAACGTAGTGTGATATGTCATATCAAGAGACGCTGAATCAGCTTGTCTTGACAATTTTGTCTTTTTAGGTTTTTGTAAGGAGTGTGCACTGGTGAATTGTCTATCATATTAGAAATGGAGGAATCAATTGTTTTTTGGAACTTGCCAGACTTTGAAAACCTTTGTGCTGTTAAATTAATTATGAACTCTGAAATATCAGATCCCGATATTAGAAATAAACAAGTAAAACTTTCCAGGTAACTATTGTTTTTCTTTTTTTTTTTTATTTATTTATTTTACACATTTGCTCTATTAAAAATGAAATGTTAAATTTTTTTAACAAATTTATATCTCAGTGTCTAAGTAAATAAAAATTTTGGTGGGTGAATTTTCTAATTAGCATTTATTTGTCTTGTAATAGTGATCTAACAAAATTGTATGATTGTGTTTTACCATAACATACGTATCATAGCATTCATAGTGCCATACCTTTTTATCCTACTTGTCTGGCACAAGTTTGACCAGTTCACTATTGACCAAAATGGTTAATGAAGCTCCAGCCTTTAGAATTAGGCTACATTCACATATCCATGTAAAATGAACGTTTTATTTTGTGATTTGTCATCTATTTTGTCATTTCTGAAATTTAAAGCATGTTTCATCTGTTTTCTACAAATGCCCATACACTTTAGTGGCCAACTTCTCTGCCTTGGAGGCTGTTTTACGCCGATAATGGAATTCTATATCATTATATTTTTCAGCTGTAGGTGATTTCTTAGGTCCTGTAGTAGACTGGCTCCTTCTCGTTCGAGGCTGAATAAATTCTGACTCTTCATTGTGAGTAGCAACCAAAAAAGATCCCAGTGGTCAAAAAACACCAATGAATGAGATGAGAGGAAGACCGCTGGTAAAAGATGAGACCAAGGACAAGTACTTAGTGAAATACAAATTCCATTTTAATGAGGTGCACGTGACATAAGGACAGACAGTAGTGACGAATGTATCTAAAAATCGTCCGACACACAAAATTGCACAAACACCACCAGCAGGTATATGAGGCTGCTAGAAACAAGGGGTTAATATCAGAAACCGGATAGCCAGACACATTGGGAAAACATGTAATTGAGAGTAAACTAGTTATAGTCACCAATGTGTTTATCTCCCTATGTAACTGCTAAGATGACATGTCAATAAATGTATAGTTAAGGGAAATTACCTTGAGACATGTTGGAAGGTGCTAGTAGACAGGCTGGTGGCGGTGGGCAGGTTTCTGATATTAACCCCTTGTTTCTAGCAGCCTCATATACCTGCTGGTGGTGTTTGTGCAATTTTGTGTGTCGGACGATTTTTAGATCCATTCGTCACTACTGTCTGTCCTTATGTCACGTGCACCTCATTAAAATGGAATTTGTATTTCACTAAGTACTTGTCCTTGGTCTTATCTTTTACCAGCGGTCTTCCTCTCATCTCATTCATTGGTGTTTTTTGACCACTGGGATCTTTTTTGGTTTGCTGTTGTCATTGAGACCCTCCCTTTAAGGGAAGCTGTAGGTTTATACTCTTCATTGTGAGTGTCTCTGGTTCTTTTTTTCCCTCCTGTGTTCTGAGTATACTTTTTCTAGTTTGAAATAAGACCTTAGGTACAGGTCCTCAAACACATATGTGAAGCCCCACAGGTGTTGTGTCGGTGCATTACCTTCAGGGACTCCACTCGGCTGGATCTTGTCACCGGTAGGAAATCTTCTAATTGTCGTGACGCCACTCTCAGTATTGCGGTCAGTGGGGACCGCCACTGCAGGTTGAGGGTCGCCTGGGGCTGATGGTGTGTGCAGTCAGTTGGGATAGCCTCCTGAGAGTGAGGCAAGCCCCAGGGCCCGGTGTAGGTGTGTAGAACCACAAGGCGCAGAATAACTCCACACAAGCAGGATGTCTTTCAGGGGCTTTACTCACAGTTGATGGCAGGGTGAGTAGCCCGGGCGTAGCTGGGATGAACCAGATGGGAACCAGGTGTCCTTCAGGCTGACTTCTGATGGTGACTACCGACTCGCCTTCCTTAGCCCTTGGTGGTTTGGGGTAACCCCGACTTTTAGTCCCTATGGGGGTCACCCAGGGAAGATGCTCAAGCCTCTCTCCCCTTCGTTTCGTCCGTTTGCTTGTAGCCCGGGCCAGGACACTCCAGCTACTTGCCTCCTGTGAACTATGGGCCCTAATTGTGGCGACGTGGCTGCGGACTTTTAGTGTGTTCTTGGGGGCATAAAGTACCCCCTCAAGCAGGTTTGGCAAGGAAAGTTGGATCTATCCCTGCACTGGGACCTACTACCCGTTTAGGCCTGGTTCTCCCTAGCAGTCTCCTTACTTCCCACTCCGTGCTCTCTCTTTAGCTGAGATGGATTTCGGGTAGCACTCCTAGGTGACCGTTCTCCCCCGTCGGTAGCCACTGCGCGGGCGCTGTTAGACAGCAACAGCCCCAGGGGTCTGCTCCTCTCTGAGCTCCCTGGACTTCTGCCCTAAGCCGGCTCACTGCTCCTCCTCTCCTGTTCTTGCCTACGCCACCTAGCAACCAGACTCTCTTACCACACCCCTTGAGAGGAGATGGAGGCTTTTGGCCCCCTCCACTATTCCAGTGGAGGTGAAGGCTTTTCCCCCTCCTGGGATCCCCAGGGGTCCTCTCAAAGGTACATGTGTGAGACCTGATCACTATGCGCCTGTGTAGTCACACCTCGGTCAGCCTTCTGGATTACCTGTATTGTACTGTCCCCAGCATGGGTGCAGTACTCAGTGGTGCCTGACCAGGTCAGGGGCGCCACATTCCCCCTTAGTTATCACCAGCACGTCCTCGGGCTGCAAGACAACATTTTAAAATGCATAAAACATTAAAACATGGTAAAACTTTTAAAATCACCAGGTACCATACATCACCACCCTCCACCCACAAGTCTGTTAACCCACCCAAACCCTTTCAGGAGGCAGGTCACCGGTTTCTTTTGGTAACCAGGTCTGGGCCATCCACTTCCCCAGACCTTTCCTCCAATCTTCCTCTCCCGTTGGCCGCGCCTTCAGCCACTTCTGGCAGGATGTAGAGGCGGCTTGCATGGTCTAGTGGTCTTCAGGGTATACCTGGCCTGGTGGATCCGCGCCTTCAGCCTCTTCTGGCAGGATGTAGAGGCGGCCTCCACAGTTGGTGCTGACCAGGTACCCTCTTTGTGGTGGAGAGCCAGGCCCCATAAACAGGCATGCTCTCTGGTTGCAGGTGAGCCAAGGCCCTATATACGGACGTGCTCCCTGGTTGCAGACGAGCCAAGCCCCTAAACAGGCTGGCTCTGGTGGTGGTGCCTCTGGTGTAACTATTTACACTGCGAGAGTTTGTGGCTATAGCCAGTTCATAGCCTTAAGGTTCATTTCTCACATTAGTTTATGTGGGCACATCTCTTAAACTTGAAAACGTTGCAAAACTTCAAACTGGTTAAACAGTAACTTGGTGTACTTTACTTTATGCAGATTCCTCTTCACCAGGGCTTGGGCCTGTAGGGCTGCGGCACCTGTTGCTTTCTTGACCTCTTTCTTCGTCTGTGGTAGTCTCATCAGTAGGTTCCTTGTCTTTTCTTTCTCTGTCTTCATCTGTTTCTTTTCCTGTGTCTGTTTCTTTATCTTGCAGCATGGGATGGCTGTAGGGTTTGCTGGTACATGGTGCTACGTCGAGCGCATACCACCCTCTTTCTCCTTGATGCATTGTAAATTGCACTGTATCTCCCATTCTTAGGTTTCTTCCAGGATGTCCTCTGGGCAAATGAGCTCTCACGTCTCTTCTATTGACAAAAATGCCTTCCTTCATACCAGGTGCAACGATGAAGCCGTATCCACTCTTCAAGTTAAAGTCTTCCACAACTCCTCTACAAAGGGGTCCTCTGACCTGGGCTTTGGCTCTTCTCAGGAACCGTTTCTCCTCTAGGTCTCTGGCCGTTATTTCATCTTTATTTTCTGGAGACTGCGGTGCAGGGAAAGACTGGGTTCTACTACGGCGCCGTGTCTTGCGGGCCGGGTTCTGTGGAGTACAGCTTACAAGCTCCCAGGTGAGGCTTTTGGGTAGATCTTCTTCAGCAGACGGTGTTAGGTCTTCCTCATCCCAGCGGGAATATGGCAACATCTCCGGCTCTGGGCATGGATCCACTGCTGGTGGCTCCTGAGTCAGCTCCTCAGCTTCCTGGCCTCCCCTCCCCCTTAGTTCTTCTGAGCACTCTTTTGGTGGCAGTGCTGGGGATGGACTTTCATCAGCAGGCCCAGGCGGGGGACTCTTTGGCGTGGTTACTGCAGGGGTTGCCGGAATCCTCTTGGGGGTATGCGGAGGGAGCATGTACCGGTCCACCATCTCCTGTGGGAACTTGGCCTCCAGGTCAGCCTTCAGCTGCCAGTATGCGGGGTCCTCACCTACCAGGGATTTCCTTGCAGGGACTTCCTTGGACTGGGGAGCGGTGTCTGCTCTGGCCTTGCAGGCCGGGGTAAACAATGGTACGTCTGTCTTTTCTTGGCGGGCCGCGCCCGATATGGCGGCGGCCTGGTCTTGGCGGGCCGCGCCTGGCATGGTGGCGGCCTGGATTGGCGTTTCTGTCGTAGCCGGAGCCTTAGCGGGCATCGCTACCGTAGCCGGTTCTTGGCGGGACGGACTGGGCGTTGCTGCCGCGGTCTGGGCTTGGCGGGCCGGGCCTAGCATGGCGGCGGCCTGGGTCAGCGTCACACCTGCGGTGTGGATTAGGGTCGCGGCGGCAGCCGGATCTTTGCGGGCCGGGCTGGGCGTTGCTGCAGGGACCGGGTCTTGGTGGGCCGAGCAGGGCATCGCTGCGGCGGCCTGGGCTTGGCGGGCTGCGCCTGGCGTGGCTGCGGCCTGCTTCAGCGTCGCCGCGCCGGACGCCTCTTCAGGGACCGCGGACGTGGCAGCAGGGGTCGGGGCACTCGCGCTGGCAGGGGCATCACTGGACTCACCCATCGGTGGCATCATCGGGGTCTGAGTCGTCACCGCCCGGTCTGGCACTCGGCGCGCGGCTCTCTCTTCATAGGCCTGAACCGCCGCGGTCATTCCCAGGAACTCCGCACGTCCCTCTCTGATCTGCCTTCCGACCCTGGCCTCCAGCTGATCGCAGAACTCGGCAAGCTCTCGACACCACCAGGCAGCGGAGCCTGGCTCTGGGTCTCTGCATTCAGACGCCATTTTCTCTAACAACAAGCTGCTGGCCTCTTTTCCGTTCCGCCGTCTCTGGACGCTTCCGCTCTCTTCACTTGCGAGGTCAGGACTCTGCAGGGGATCTCTGGGTAGCCACACCTCTTCGTGGGCGGTAACCTCTTCCAGCGCGGGCTGCTGTTGTTTTTCGGCGCGCTTTTCATGGTGGCAATATGGCGGCGCTTCCAATTTTTCAAGCGGACCGCCCAGGCACATGGTCACCTGTCTGAACAGGTCTAGTCCTTATCCTGTTCGTGACGCCAGATGTGAAGCCCCACAGGTGTTGTGTCGGTGCATTACCTTCAGGGACTCCACTCGGCTGGATCTTGTCACCGGTAGGAAATCTTCTAATTGTCGTGACGCCACTCTCAGTATTGCGGTCAGTGGGGACCGCCACTGCAGGTTGAGGGTCGCCTGGGGCTGATGGTGTGTGCAGTCAGATGGGATAGCCTCCTGAGAGTGAGGCAAGCCCCAGGGCCCGGTGTAGGTGTGTAGAACCACAAGGCGCAGAATAACTCCACACAAGCAGGATGTCTTTCAGGGGCTTTACTCACAGTTGATGGCAGGGTGAGTAGCCCGGGCGTAGCTGGGATGAACCAGATGGGAACCAGGTGTCCTTCAGGCTGACTTCTGATGGTGACTACCGACTCGCCTTCCTTAGCCCTTGGTGGTTTGGGGTAACCCCGACTTTTAGTCCCTATGGGGGTCACCCAGGGAAGATGCTCAAGCCTCTCTCCCCTTCGTTTCGTCCGTTTGCTTGTAGCCCGGGCCAGGACACTCCAGCTACTTGCCTCCTGTGAACTATGGGCCCTAATTGTGGCGACGTGGCTGCGGACTTTTAGTGTGTTCTTGGGGGCATAAAGTACCCCCTCAAGCAGGTTTGGCAAGGAAAGTTGGATCTATCCCTGCACTGGGACCTACTACCCGTTTGGGCCTGGTTCTCCCTAGCAGTCTCCTTACTTCCCACTCCGTGCTCTCTCTTTAGCTGAGATGGATTTCGGGTAGCATTCCTAGGTGACCGTTCTCCCCCGTCGGTAGCCACTGCGCGGGCGCTGTTAGACAGCAACAGCCCCAGGGGTCTGCTCCTCTCTGAGCTCCCTGGACTTCTGCCCTAAGCCGGCTCACTGCTCCTCCTCTCCTGTTCTTGCCTACGCCACCTAGCAACCAGACTCTCTTACCACACCCCTTGAGAGGAGATGGAGGCTTTTGGCCCCCTCCACTATTCCAGTGGAGGTGAAGGCTTTTCCCCCTCCTGGGATCCCCAGGGGTCCTCTCAAAGGTACATGTGTGAGACCTGATCACTATGCGCCTGTGTAGTCACACCTCGGTCAGCCTTCTGGATTACCTGTATTGTACTGTCCCCAGCATGGGTGCAGTACTCAGTGGTGCCTGACCAGGTCAGGGGCGCCACACATACTTGGGTCTCTCTTGACCGTCAGTTTGTGTGCTTCTTCTTGGCAGCTTCTATGCCTCGGAGGCTGTATTAGGCCAATAATAGAAGTCTGTCTCATTTTGTTTTTCAGCTGTAGGTGGTCTATTAGGTTCTGTAGTATACTGTATCCTTCTCGTTAAGTCTGTATCATTTTGTTCTCCAGCTGTGGGTGGTCTATTAAGTTCTTTTAGTATACTAACTCCCTCTCATTTTCAGGTGCATAAATTCTGACTCTTCATTGCGAGGGTTTCTACTGTTTCTAGGTGTGAAATAAGACCTTGGGTACAGGCTACATACTTGGTTCTTTATTGACTGGCAATTCATGTGCTTCTTCTTGGCTAGGACGAACTCCAACTTACTCAGCTTCAGACGTTCTCTAAAAACACATCTTTTTAGGGTGGCCTATCACACACCCTAATCGAATTCAATTCACATAGTCCCTCCACGACTTCTCAGAACATAACTCCCTGTCAAACTCTACTGCACCCAAAAGCATCTCAAAAATTGGCTGACTGGTTCAGGCAGCCTTTATCTATCCCCCATTTCTTTGAGATTGTCAATGTAAATAAGCACTTGTTCCTTGTCCCCCCACCCCACCTCATTGTAGATTTTAAGCTATTATGAGCAGGGTTGTCTTTTTTGCTCTAATTATTGTATTTTCTATAACTGTTACTTGCTTGTATATGAACCTCTGAATTGTAAAGTGCTGTGGAATATGTTGATGCTATAGAAATAAAGATTATTATTATCTTAGCACCTTCTCTGCCTCAGAGGCTGTATTAGGCCAGTAACGAAGTCTCTATCATTTTGTTTTCAGCTGTAGGTGGTCTATTAGGTCCTGTAGTATACTGAATCTTTCTCATTAAGTTTGTATCATTTTGTTGTTCAGCTGTAGATGGTTTGTTAGGTCCTTTAGTATTCCTTCTCATTCTTGGCTGCATAAATTCTGACTTTTTATTGTGATTGATTTAATGGCCAAGTCTAAGGGGTACTTCACACACAGCGAGATCGCTACTGAGATCGCTGCTGAGTCACGTTTTTTGTGACCTCATTAGCGATCTCGCTGTGTGTGACACTGAGCAGCGATCTGGCTCCTGCTGTGAGATCGCTGCTCGTTACACACAGTGCTGGTTCGTTTTTTTATTGTTGCTCTCCCGCTGATAAGCACACATCGCTGTGTGTGACAGCGAGAGAGCAACAATCTTGAATGTGCAGGGAGCAGGAGCCGGCGTCTGACAGCCTGCGGTAAGCTGTAACCAAGGTAAACATCGGGTAACCAAGGTGGTTACCCGATATTTACCTTTGTTACCAGCCTCCGCAGCTCTCACGCTGCCAGTGCCGGCTCCTGCTCCCTGCACACGCTAAGTTAAGCGGTGTGAGCTGGTAACTAAGGTAAACATCGGGTAACCATACCCGATGTTTACCTTAGTTACCAGTGTCCGCAGCTTCCAGACGCCGGCTCCGTGCAAGCACAGCGTCGCTTGCACGTCGCTGCTGGCTGGGGGCTGGTCACTGGTCGCTGGTGAGATCTGCCTGTTTGACAGCTCACCAGCGACCATGTAGCGATGCAGCAGCGATCCTGACCAGGTTAGATCGCTGGTCGGATCGCTGCTGCATCGCTAAAGTGTGAAGGTACCCTAAGGGGTACTTCACACACAGCGAGATCGCTACTGAGATCGCTGCTGAGTCACGTTTTTTGTGACCTCATTAGCGATCTCGCTGTGTGTGACACTGAGCAGTGATCTGGCCCCTGCTGTGAGATCGCTGCTCGTTACACACAGCCCTGGTTCGTTTTTTTTATTGTTGCTCTCCCGCTGATAAGCACACATCGCTGTGTGTGACGGCGAGAGAGCAACAATCCTGAATGTGCAGGGAGCAGGAGCCGGCTTCTGACAGACTGCGGTAAGCTGTAACTAAGGTAAATATCGGGTAACCAAGGTGGTTACCCGATATTTACCTTCGTTACCAGCCTCCGCAGCTCTCACGCTGCCAGTGCCGGCTCCTGCTCCCTGCACACGCTAAGCTAAGCGGTGTGCGCTGGTAACTAAGGTAAACATCGGGTAACCATACCCGATGTTTACCTTAGTTACCAGTGTCCGCAGCTTCCAGACGCCGGCTCCGTGCAAGCGCAGCGTCGCTTGCACGTCGCTGGGGGCTGGTCACTGGTCGCTGGTGAGATCTGCCTGTTTGACAGCTCACCAGCGACCATGTAGCGATGCAGCAGCGATCCTGACCAGGTCAGATCGCTGGTCGGATCGCTGCTGCATCGCTAAAGTGTGAAGGTACCCTATATCGTAAAAATGATAAGAGTAGGATATGCTCGGAGTCTCATTTACCAGAATCACAGATATATTTTTAAATCTGATTTATGTTAGATCAATAAAACTATGATATTGTATGCTGTCCAAAGAAAAAAAAATGGACAGCACTAGAACGTGTCACAGTTGTGTAAATGGACAACAGAGACTAAAAGGGCTATACCATGCTAGTGCATAATGAGTAATAAACCACTGTTTGAAAAAAGTATATAAATGTTTTTTGTACAAAAATGCAACACTAACATTACAAAATAGTGAGAATATAACAGTGAATAATTTGTATCAATGTTAAATGTAAAAACCAGAAAAGGGACAACTGGAGAAGGAAAATCCCACAAAGAGGACAGGAGACTGACCCCTACCATAGCTACATATTAGACAGGTGGCCAAGTGTTAGAAGTAGCCACCAATGTAGACATGAAAACATAGGTCAAGATCTCCTTGACGGTCTCCTGAAGCAGTTACTGAAACACGTGTCGGAACCAGTCCCACACCTTAAACGGCAGTCTTTCCCCTCCAGCCTTTTTTACTTTGACACAGGTAGGCTTTGTTGATGCTAATTACCACCAATGTACTAGGGGTTGATATTTCCCTATATTCTCACGTCTACATTGGTGGCTACTTCTAACACTTGGCCTCCTGTCTGATTTGTGGCTATGGTAGGGGTCAGTCTCCCATCCTCTTTGTGGGATTTTCCTTCTCCAATTGCCCCTTTTCTCGTTTTTACATTTAACATTGATAAAAATTATTCACTTATATATTATCACTGTTTTGTAATGTTAGTGTTGCATTTTTGTACAACAAACATTTATATACTTTTTTCAAACAGTGATTTATTACTCCTTATGTACTAGCATGGTATAGCCCTTTTAGTCTCTGTTGTCCATTTCATTATGCATTGGGGTACATGCACATTATTACCATTATGAGGTCCAGCTGTCCTGGTCTTTGTTTTTTCAGTTGTGTAAATGCAGCCTTATTCAGGTACAGGTAAACAGCTTTACACCTATTTGAAGGGCTATGGAAAAATGTAATTATGTCTCACAGATAGATATGATAATATATACAAATCTATGTGTCTAAATAAAGGCTTTGCTCACACCTAATATATAAAAATGTATGTGTCTAAATAAAGGCTTTGCTCACACCTTAGTCATTCACCGACATGTATATAGCATTTTTTGTTCCCCCATGACAGCATCACCAGAGAGACGTCCACCCATCTGAGGACAGGAAACCCACTGAAATAAAGAGGCAGCACCACTCCTTCGCATCAGTTCGGTTTCTTGTCCCAAGATGGGGGGGGGGGGGGGGGGGGGGGGGGGGGGGGGTGGGGGGGGGGGGGTGGGGGGGGGGTGGGGGGGGGGGGGGGGGGGGGGGGGGGGTGGGGGGGGGGGGGGGGGGGGGGGGGGGGGGGGGGGGGGGGGGGGGGGGGGGGGGGGGGGGGGGGGGGGGGGGGGGGGGGGGGGGGGGGGGGGGGGGGGGGGGGGGGGGGGGGGGGGGGGGTGGGGGGGGGGGGGGGGGGGGGGGGGGGGGGGGGGGGGGGGGGGGGGGGTGGGGGGGGGGGGGGGGGGGGGGGGGGGGGGGGGGGGGGGGGGGGGGGGGTGGGGGGGGGGGGGGGGAGGTGGGGGGGGGGGGGGGGGGGGGGGGGGGGGGGGGGGGGGGGGGGGGGGGGGGGGGGGGGGGGGGGGGGGGGGGGGGGGGGGGGGGGGGGGGGGGGGGGGGGGGGGGGGGGGGGGGGGGGGGGGGGGGGGGGAGGGGGGGGGGGGGGGGGGGGGGGGGGGGTGGGGGGGGTGGGGGGGGGGGGGGGGGGGGGGGGGGGGGGGGG